>NW_012130107.1:0-16743 GCF_000143395.1 Atta cephalotes | reverse complement strand
ATAATTCATTTTGTCAAATAATTTGTTTTTATACATGTATCAAATTATTTACTATTTCTTTCCTTACATTTATAGCAAAAAAAATATATTTCTGCCATATTTCCTCAAATATTATTCATTTTCCAAAGACTTTTAGCGCCATTAGTAAAAAAACAAAAAAAGAGAGAAAAATCATCGCGAAAATCTCGCGCGAATAATTACCGAATAAATACCGAAATCTGTACTTTCTATCCACCTGTATTTTATATATATGATTATTTTATCAATATGTTCATTTTAGTGTTGAAGGTAAAGAAAAATACAGACACTGCATAATCAATAAAGCAAGCCAATCAAGTGGACCGAGTTGAAGTTTTGTGTGATTCTTCGATGCATGGGTATACAGTTGGACGAGCAAGTTACTATAGTGGATATATAGTAGCCACTCTAAATCTGACAAACCATGATAAATATATTCTCCATGTTGTGCAATATCCGCAATGTATGATAGGACGCGCATTGTTGCGGAGAAAAGTAGCTCTGGTACCTTCATAGTGTGAGATAACGCCGCCTCGTTTCTCACTACATAAACTCATCTGATGCTTACGCATCGACGTTGCTTGTACAGATCGAACATTTTGAAATCTCATTACTTGCTAAGACAAATCGAATCATCATCGAAGGGCAACCGAACTAAACCTCGAGTATCACATATAAAATGTAAAAATCTACGGTAATAACAAAAAAAAAGCTTAGAGATAACAAAAATTACAATAAATGTTATAATAAAAAATCCCAGCATTGTAGCAATGTTACAATGTTGCTACAATGTTGTTTAAATGTTCCAAAATGTTTCTTACTTACTAGAATTAGATCTTATCCTGTTTCAAGCCAATCGATATTTGTCTTTTAATGAAATATAAAAACTCGCAGAAATTCAGCTTGCATAGCGAAACGCCACGTTAATAATCATAAGAACAATAATGGAATATATCTTCGTCAAAGTTTCTTTAAGGCGTAACATGAGTTGTATAATCAACCGGCAAGTCGATTTTGCGAAGGTGTCGCCTTACATCCGCTTTCCTCGAAAAGATGATTAATTATCCGCGTTGCCACATGCGGCTAACTCAAAATCGCCTATTCTTCGATAAGTGTCACAAATGATGAACAAAGAACATTGTACGAAAAGAGAGAGAACTTGGTCCATAGATAAACGACAAACTGATGATGAAACTTATTATGAAGTTATGATGAAACGCATGACTTAGATAAACGATCCTTTATATAGAACTGTCATCATTTTCTGAATATTCTGTCTCTGGAAGTTATATTATATTCATACTCGCGAATAAATCGTTATATATGTATATTAGATCGTCAAATTGTTAAGTATTTGATTTTATTACACACACATTTATTAAAATCTATTTTTTTTTGTGAACTTCTTTGTTCTTTAAATATGTGATTCTACGAAATTTCTTAATTCTTTTCTTATTTGTAGCTGCCTGAGAGTTTGTCACCTTTTTAATCTTTAAATCTTTATATTATTAAATTCTTGAATCTTTAAAGTTTCGAAACAACTGTTTGATTACTCATACCTTTCGAGTTTTGCTATATTTTCTTCAGCATTTCAATATTTAAGTTGCTGAGATATTTTTAATGAATCTGTATCACTGCGTAGCGCTAAAATCTTAATCCCCGCTCTGATAGATATGCTTTAAAGAGTATCAAACGATACGAATAATTGATGAACTTTAAAACGATAAATTTTACTTTTCTTTCTCAAAAAAACATACAAGTTTACAGTGTGACTCTCTAAACATTACATGTTTTCGCTCTCTCGATCTGGCAGTAGAACCAGAAAATTCGAGGATAGAACGACAACTATTTTCAGGATCCAAGTTTACTTCGCTTTTAGTTAAGCACAACTACTCGCCTGCAATCACGAACAGAATTATCCACTAACGCAAATATCCGTATTCTACATTATCATACGCAATGTAATGAAAAATTCAATATCCTTCTTCACTTTTAAGATTAGAAACAAAAAAAGGAAAGAAACTTTTTAACAGTTCAGACATTTCAAACGACATTTCACGAATCAACGTGAATGATAGAACATGAATGATAGAAGTTATATTGAGTTTTTTATGGTTATTATTGTGTAATATCACTATGAATATGATGGATACTTCGATGTATTGACATAGCATCTTTTGATGTCACAAAAATCTATAATAGTTCACAAAAAGAAAACTTTTGAAATTTTCTTTTTGTGAAAACTTGAAAACTCATATTTTTATATTTATAAAGTTTATAATTCTTACTTATTTATTATATAAACGATTGAGAATACACTTTTGCCTTCTACATTATCTTAATAATGATGTACAAGTTTACTTAAATGCTTTTTATTTAAACAATATAAATGCAAATGTACAAAACAAATTTCGATTTAAAGTTTAAATAAAAAAGCAAGAAGATAGTTATTTAAAAAATAGTAAAGTTAAATTCATTTGGCTTTTTGTTGATTTAATATAAAAAATTATTTATCTGCGATTTTAAAAATCTAAAGATTTAAGCAAAACAACTCTCGGATATAAATTTAATCTCAAGAGACAGAGCAAAGAAATGATGATGGAGTTAAACGTAAACAACATAATTTATCTACATTATGCATTTCACTGCATTTTATACAAATAAAAATATTTTATACAAACATACTGCATAAATACTTTTATCCCCTTGTTACAAAATCGTGTGCAATTGTCAAGAATACACAATATTATAAAATTTATCAACTCCCTCATATTTGAAAATAATTTAAGATGGAAAATTGACTATTATGTTACAGGTTTCTTTTTTTTCGACGAGTCCAGAGCTTTCCAATAAGCAACGTTTCGAATATTTCAGCCGTACTATACCTAGCGATCACTATCAAGTCAAAGCGATGGTCGATATTGTATTGACGATGGGTTGGAGCTATGTTTCCATTATTTACGAGGAGAGTAACTATGGTGTAAAGGTAAATATTTAATTATAATATATCTGGTTTTAGATTTATAATATATTTTTTAGAAAATGCGCAAAGCGATATATAAAAAAAAAAATCTGTAACTAAAAGTGAAAATATTTATCTTTTTCTTGTATTTTAGAGGAAGGAAGTAATATGCTAGATTCACGAAATTAATATGTCATATTTTCAATTTCTTATATAATAAAAAAAGAGTTCCGCATTTTTTGTGTTTAAAAATCAAAATTGGAAAATTTTACAGCCAGAACTCTATTTAAAAATAATTATAAAGTATAAACTTCTGCTAGAATTAATGAGAAATGTTCATAGAATTGTAATAAATTATCAGCATAATACTTTTTCTACAAGTGTCGTACTGTCTTTTATACAGGATTTAAAAAAATCATTTAGCATTTTTAGACACCACATTGAACAAAAAAGTCTAGTGAACATAGGGTAGTACTCAATCATAATATAATATAAAGATATAAATAATTTTGTGTATTAATAACTAACTTCTTATCTCTTCTATGTGTTGCATACAACGTGAAAAAAGAAAAATTGAAATAAAGAGCTGACAACAGCCTATTTAGGAGAATTACGGGCCCAATAAGATGATCCCTCATAATGCCCATCGTAATGGCTAGTTGATGTCAATTTAATGACTCCCGGTAAAATTTTTCATTATAAAATGTATGTGGAAATTGAATCAAACCATTCAAAACGCGATTTGTAAACATTGAAGTAAATCTTCTCGTCGCATACGACATGTAGAAGCCAATAAGTCAATTATAATCTCTCTAAATCTGAATCAATGGATAATCACTGAATATCAGTGCCAAGTATGCCACTGGTAATCAGTGAATTAAATGTGAGATCCCTAATTTAACTAATCTTTATTATGTGATCTAACTAATCTTGTTTTAGTGCTTAAATTCAATGAATATGATATTTGAAATTAATATGCAAATATCAATATTTTAGTTATATAATGATCAAACATTCTTCCTTTTTTAATTGAACTGATTATCAGTATCAAGTATGCCAATAGATAATTAGTGACTATCCACTAATTCAGATTTAGAGAGATACTAACATATTAAATTATTTAGGTTTATCTTAGAAACGTATATCTTGAGTTTTCGATCTATATAAAAAAGCTTTAGTGAATACCTATGGTATTCTTATTATGATGTGTACTATCTACCATATAAATGCTAAATAATTTTTTCGAACACTCCATCTATTTTCTATTCATTATTATTCGATTTTGCTTTTTAGATTATCTCCAATATGTATACATATACACAATACATAGAAAGAAAGATATAATTTTTGTTGCATAATTTTTTTATATTTTTTGTTAAAATTTGTTAAAAACCAAGAAAATATTTTTTATTACAACTAACATAATATTGTAATTATGATTAAGTCTGAAAACTATAAATATATTTAAATATGTACATAAATCTTCACATTGAAAATATTTTTGCTCAAATATAATATTTTACTCTAATATTATTATATAAAATGCCATCCGCAAAGCTTTCAAGCTAAATCAAATATTTATATATAAAAATACAGTACGAATGTTAAATGAATTAATGTAAAATTGTAATGACTTTTCTGTCATAAATTCATATCACTGCAGATAAACAATAAAACTTTAAAAAATAATAAATAAAACTAATACACGTTTTATATTATGATCTAATTTTTTAATTAATTACACAGAAATTAATTAAAATATTCAAAAAACATAAGTAATTATTATCTATTAAATAATATTTGAAAAAGCATATTGTTTCTTGTTTAAAACTAAATAATCATTAACATGTCTATAATTTTGTCAATATCACTTTTTCAATATATCGTATCAAAATTATGTTCTTATTTTTTATAGAAATGCTGTCGACATTTCCACCAAACTAATTTCTAAGAAACTAATTTCTAATATTTTGCATATTTTAATATTTTGCATTTCAAATAGCTATTGTAATTTTGAATTTCTTGATAAAATTAGATACTAATAACACGTACACTGCATAGTGATGTAGAATTAATTTTATGTTGTATGTATAATACATGAGCTACGTCACTGAAGAAAATGATTTTATTTTATAAAATAAATCTTAATGCAACTAAAGTTTGACAAATAAATAAATCGATAAATCGTAATATTCGCAGAAACTAAACATGAAGAACGAAAATATATTGGAATTTTATTCTCTATCGCAGTCCATTATAATAATTCACAATGGCGCGTAAATAATTTCAACTCCCCTTTTGACGCCCATCTCTCATCTGCAATCCTGCGAATATTTAGCATTGCACGAAAATTATGGTACCTTTCGTTTGCTCAGTGTATGCGACAATTAAATATTTCAGGAGAAATCGTGAATCTTGTTAAATATTTCTCTCTAGCAAGAATAATATTCTGGTCTTACACTGCAAATTTCTCTTTCTCATTTTCTCTCTCTCTCTCTCTCTCTCTCTCTCTCTTTCTCACTTTTTCTCTTATTTTCTTCTTTTCCTCTTTTTCACTCCTTTCTAAATTGCTAACTTCTTTCTAAATTGCTAACATAAAAATTTTATATTTATATTTCGCGTATATTTCAGTGGCATGCTTACTTGCTCCCAATTAAGATTATTTTAAGTTTGTGGCAAGTCTATTTCACCGAGTTGTTTGATCTCGTCTAGCAAATGAATTTCACGTGAATTTCACGAGCAATGTGAATTTACAGAGAGTTTAATTATGGAATGTTTATTGAAAATTTTCTCCTAAATATTCTAAATTTAACAAATTTATATATATTACTGATAAAATAATTTCTTATAAAAAAGATATATGTTGTGTGTTTTGCTAAATATTACTTAAAAATATCAATATTTTATTTCGAATATTGCTGTATTCTGAACGATATAATAGAATCGTTATCTTATTAATTGCTATATTAGAAAAATGTACTAAATATTAATAAATATTTTTTTAAATATTACTAACTTAATATTTACTTACAGTGAATAAATATTTATTAAATAAAAAAAATTGTAGTTAAATCAAATTAATGATTTCCTATACCAAATAAATATATGTTCTCATTTAGTAAATATTCCGTTATTTATTCAAACAAATATTTGTTAATATTTACAATTAGTATATTTTTCTCAGTGTATATGCAATTATCATGTTATTCATTACGTACTCAACTACCGCGATAGTGATACTCGTGTAACTCTCCCGTATAACTTTATGCAGCATATAAAATAGGAGCATTTTATAATCATCGATTGCAGGATATTGAAAATCATAAATACGACGAACATAATAATAATTTGACATCCTGATTCTCACTAGAAATTATTACCTACCGGCTAGCTTTTTGTATCGAATTGTTTTCCTTGATAATGTAAAGATAGATAGCATAAATATGCTTTCTACAATAATATGCTTTCATGGAAATCGCGTAATATAAGCAATTTGCAACTCTATAGAGAAAATATTTCAAAAGCCAGATTTAATTATATCAAATAAACGTTTTTAGTAATTATCAGTAATTATTATGCTGATTTCCGATAAATTATCCTATGTAAGGAAAAAAACACGTAAATTATGTAAAGTTGGAACAAAAATAATAGAAAGAGAAAGTCATTTATAATAAAGGATTTAAATGTATATTCACAGAAAAATATAATTAAAAAAGAAAACGTTTGTGACTATACATATAATAAATGCATCATACGATAAATGTCGAATTAATTTAAACAGACTCATAGGATGCCTAGTGTTTTATTCATTTTCGATTTGAAAGCTAACGCGCTTAATAAATGCGTAATTGAGAAATATATCAAAGTCATGCTTTTATTAAATGAAGAAACGATAATTGACGATCCTACAGTTTTAACATAAAAGCGAGGAAACGCCATTCTCAATCAGTTGCATTCATGTCATGAAAAATGCATAAATGTCTTCGCTATGACACGTTATTGCAAAATATATTTTCCCATGTGTACACATTATACATAAAACATACATGTATGTATCATTCTTCATTATTACTGTAACAGATTCCGTCTTGACATTTGTCTGCAATCTAGAAAACTAACGCGAAAATCCATCGAGAAATATATTATATTTATTTTTTGTTTTAATTTTTCTTTATATTTTTATCATAGCTGAATAAGATTGAAAAGAAAATGCTAAAAATAATGAGACATCTCCTTTTTTGGAATATCTCCTTTATAATTTTAATACATATGCGTTTTTGTATTTGCACATGATAAAAAATCGACAGATAATTATAAATATTAAAAATTTTTCTAACCTTTATCACAGCCCATCTATTTCAAGGTAATAAATTATAAGATGTTTATTTGCAATACGTTTATTTGCAATATTCCTATTTTTGACACTTAAATTTTGTAATTCTTTTGTAATAATTATAAGAATAAATAATACAAGAAAATAAATGTGTTTATCAAGGACTCTCTTTTTGAAATAACAAAAATAAAAATAATCTAGGCTACTAAGAGTCAGCGCAGAAAGAGGTGCGCAAAAATTTTTTTTAAACAAGTAAAATTGTTACTCTGATGTATAAATATCTTCTTTATTTAAAAATTGTGAAGACTCTTGAACATTTCGACTCTCTTTGGAGTCTTCTTCAGCAATATTCTTATTCTATTCTTATTCAATATTCTTATTCTATATTTGATTTCGCGATTAGTCAAGGTAGAGTCACTCACAGTTTTGGCAACCTGTGAGTGACTCTAACCAATGGTGAAATCAAATATACAATAGAATAAAAATATTATTGAAGAAGACTCCAAAGAGAGTCGAAACGGTCAAGAGTTCTCAAGATTTTTAAATAAAGAAGATATCTGCACACCAAATGAAGTAACAATTTTACTTGTTTAAAAAAATTTTTTCTAAATAAATAATACGTTCAGATATTTCATAATATTAAGTGATATAAAATATTAGATTTATTATCAATTTAAATAAAAATTTAGTTATAATGATTGATAATAATTAAGAAAAAGATGCTTCGTAATTTTTTTTATATTCTCTATTTGTATTCTCATTTTTTCTGCATACATTTTATTTACACTTGTAACATAATTTTCTCAAATCTATTGCTTCAAAATTAAAATAAAAACTCACCGATCAATACGTAGCAGCGGAATTGTAGCACTGCGTCGATCTGTAAAGTATAAATACTTTAAAGCAGTGTTCAAAATAATCAATACTTCAAAAAGTAATTACTGCATCAGTTAAATTTTTTAATCATTTTTTTAATAGATATCTGATTTGCAAATGCTAATGTAAAAATGAAGAAATGTTCGCGACCGTTGCTAGCTACCGCATATTTCCATTAATTCGTTCGCATAATTAATCCGTGAAAAATTGTGAACGATATTCCGACCGTACAATAAGTGAAACGCGTTCGCAGTAATATCTCTTTTCGCATGCTTGCAACGTTAGCTATCGAACTTGGCGAAGAATTGCACCGGTGTTAAATCTCCAGTGTCGTATTATACGGTCAAATAATGGATATCACATAATGGACGAATCAAGACGTGCCTGAAAAAGTGGCGAAATCTGCGTATAATAAATGAATAACAATTACTCACCTCATGGTTGCTTTGCCATCGTCCGATGCCTCCCAGATTCCTTTTGCGCCTTCCATTGTCGCTTCTTCGTGACGTTCATTTACTGCGACGTTCACTCACGAAAATATTAGCAGTTATGATCGTGACTTTGCACGGCACTCCCGATATTAATCTCACGATGCGACGCGAACTGTATTATACGACAGCGGAAAAATAATGCAATCTGTATGAACGACATTACGATTCACATGACACCGATGACACCGTGAGGTCTCGTAAGTCGATGCAATATCACGCAACTTCTTTAATTATTAGTTTTTACTTCCAACAGATTTGAAAGGTCAGTACTTATGATCAGACTAGAGCAAAACGTTCATGCAACAATTGAATCTAACATGGCGGAAAATTCATAAATCGCGCAGCTAACTTCACTCGTTAGAAGCAATTAGGTGTTTTTTTAGCTAAAGTTCTTATATGATTCATCTTTCTTTCTTTTCTCTTCACATCGAAGAGAAAAAAAAATGAACTGTGCAAGAAATTCAGCTAAAAAAAAGAGACTTATTATCGCCGAGAGAATTCTGTCTATCTGAACTTTTGTGCTACTTCCCACATGTTAAATAGCAATACAACCTCGAAATTATTTTTGCATATTAGAATTTAAACAACATGAAGGAATGTAAATGTATGAGTTAAATGAGTTATGAAAAACATTCATGAAACATAATATTCAAAATTAATACTCATTATATGGCTTTACCGATTGTTTACGCGATTTTGATTAAATAAATTTAGATATATATGAACAAATCATCAATTTACGAATTAAATTTCTTCTACATAATAAATACTCAAATATTAGATACGAAGTTAATAACGTAAATAACGATCACATTCACTAATTAAGCACATATATCACGGTATTAAGTCCATTCTACAATTACGTAAACATAGTTGTAAATGGTTATAGTTATAAGAATTGACCAATCACTGTCGAATACAAGAAAAATATTCGACTGTGATTGATTAATTCTTACAATCACTTACAACTATACGCTTACGCAATTGTAGAATAGGCTTTTCGCTATTTAGAGTATCTCCTCATCCTTTAAGATTATGTTACACTAAAGTGTTACTAACACTAAAAAACAATAATACGTCCCAGTAAGCGAGAAACATTTTTAAATATTCTAGCAACATTGCAACAGCGTTACAATTGCCTTGATGCGAATCAATTGAGTTGACGGTTAAAAAATGTATAACTGATCGTCCGAGAGAATATAATCAATGTTCAATATTATTAAATGCGATATACTTTCATATATGTATAAATTCCACGATGTATGCATTAAATGAACGATATAAAATATCATGGCCTTCCGTTATTTGAATCGCTGTACTCGATCGGCAATTTGTGCATTATTCCGCGCTCAATTCCGAGAGTGAGCAAATTACGGTTGATCGACAGAAAGCATAATAGCGCGAACGATCGATTCGAATTCAAGCTAAAGAAATCATTATCGCCCGTGTACGTAATGGAACTATGGCTTCTAATGCTCATTCGTAGTTTTCCCGATTCAAAAAGCATTTCAAAGTTCTGTAAAATATCCATCATAATGGAAAAGGATATCATTCATTCGACACATTAGCGATTCATTAATCGTGCAAATTAATCAAACGAGATGATCAATCGCTAAATGTATCAGGCAGCACATACGTGATTGCTTCTCGAGAAGTAATACAACACCATGCGACTGATGTGACACACGAAGCGATTAGAGCCCTAGAAAATAGAGATGCGACATTGAGAGGATAGGTCTGATTAGCTGTCTAAAACACACGATTTAGACAATTAATACGATCACGACGTCTTTTTTTTCACATTGTGTTCACATGCATAGGCTAGTGTAGCATGTGATACTGCTCCAATAACAGTATTCTTTGAAATAAAATGACGGAAGTAACTCAGCCTAATTCGCTTAATATCACATCTGTGTTTTCGGGGTACGTTCCGTTTGACAGCCGCAATGCCAATACTATTTGTCCTTGTTTAACATTTATATAACAATAATAAACAAAGATAAAATGATTTTATAAACATCGCAAGTATCAAGGAACCTTTGATCGATTGTAAGTGATAGCGCGGCGACTTTGTGTAAACTAGCGCGCTATGCATCTCGATGCTGCATCATCACGAAAACAAACGCCCAACCAAACATTTGTTTACCTAAGTCGCCGGTTCACAATTCGCGTACTAACATTGAAGCAAGTGGATAAATCATTCCGCTTGTCGCGTTTCATCTCAAGACGCATAACGATCGCTTTCCCTATCTCATTTAGCGATTATCTCGCGCGATTGATTAATTTTCTCGTGATTAACGAATCATATCCAGTAAGCATGATGAATGACACAAATATTCCGCGCGATTTAGTCGCTTAAAATACGATTGAATTAAAACGATAGGAAATTAGCATTATAAATCATTGTGTGTGTGTGTGTATGTGTGTGTGTGTGTGTGTGTGTGTGTGTGTATGTGTGTGTATGTGTGTGTATGTGTGTGTGTGTGTGTGTGTATATATATATATGTATACATAAAAAAGCGTAAATCCACGATACGCGAAGGGATTTAGGATCTTATTCGTGAAAAATGTCGCATATAAAAATGCTAAAGAAATCTATTATATATACATAACGTGTATACTATAATGTATTCGTGCATTTTTGTATGCAATATTTTTCGAGAATATGGCTCCTGCTACGATAGAATCAAGCGAATGTTATTTTGCTCAAGTCATTGCTTCAAACAGGAAGGACATAAGTGAAAATCGTAGTATTTTCAACGTTTCTCGGTGGAATATATCAAATTGAATAATAACATACCAATCATTTAATTTTTAGCGCCCCATTTAAAAGAAGGTGAAATGTTTACATGAAAAATTTCTTTATATTAAAAAAATAATAGATGTATCTCTCTTAAAGAGAAAACTTAGATTTTTCTAGTTGGTTTTTTTTAAAGAATACCGAGCTTGATTCGTTTTCTATGAGCAGTAAAAGTAAAAAAGGCGCTTTTTGCTTCAATATTAAATAAATGGTAAAAAAAATTATATAACGTTAAACAAATATGTAAAAATTATTTGTCTTCATTTTTTTGAAAGCTGTAAATTATTTTTTTGTGCGATTTTTAATTCACATCATGGAACTTTGTAAAGTTTATAAAAAATTTTCAAATTTAAATGATTGTTTATTTGTATTCGTAAGAACACAATCAAAATGTTATTTACTGATTTAAAAAATAGAGACTTTAAGCTTTAAAATGCTTTCTAGATCATCTTATTGTAATTTTTATTGATGAAGTTACATTCTCTTGAAAAGAATTATCTATTTTTGGAGGGCAGAATAAGATTGATTGTTTAGTATATTTTGGCGTAATACATTTTATAGCTCATTTGAAGTTAGAGTGACCAGATGCAATGCACGTCAAGTAGAACATCCATCGTGAAAAAGTAATACAAAGTAGTACACTACCATTTTTTACGAAAATCGACGAATAAAAAAAAAAGGAAACGAAGAATATATAAAAGTACACATTGTTGATCTGAGACCTGTATTATTTTGTATTTCTTTTAAACTTTTTTTAAATTCATTTAGACAATATGAGCAAAACAATTTTATGTAAAAAATTTCTAAACTTAAAATGAGATAGATATATATTTAGATGTTGAAAAAAGAAAACATGAAGATGTTGAGTGCAAAAAGTACAAGCAATGCAAATAAATCTAATGTCTAATCAGTATCTTATGCAATTTAATAAGGCGATTTTATGCTGGATACTCATAATTTAGCGATCTTAATATTTTATTCCATGCTTAACCTGTACTATGTGTTAATATATTTCATGTGTCACAGTGACTAATAATTTCCAATCCCCTCGTTTGCTCCCAAGTTTCAAAAGTACTATAAATTTTAAAATCCGCTTGGACGCCCGAAAAAGAGTACATATTTGAAAAAAAGAGTACGGATGGTCACTCTATCTGAAATACCTTGTTTCTCTTGATGTTACAGCAAAAAATGTTTATTTTCTATTTATTTATTATATGTATTATATGTATTCGTCTGCTATCACACGTTATTTATGTTCAATCAACATTTATCGTGCGAAGATCGGGCGAGGGGAAAACAACGAAAAATATATGGTTAAATAATTACTCGAGATTACAGTTCAATTTTCAGTAAAATTGATACGCTGTATTTAGATAGAACGTGGTGCCACGTACTAAAATTACTGTAATATTCGATCTCATCGAGGATCCGTGGTGTCACTTAAAAAAATATAGTATTCAGCAGTCCTTTTATTGCGCTTTTATCACTTGAGTGATTTTTGTGTGTCATAAAAGACCAAGCGAAACGTACATCCGCATACAAAATTGCGGTATCTAACGGACCCCGGCCAAAATAAAAAAAAAGAGGGGTAAAAAGAAATAACAACATGAATGTGAGTAACGTTATCTACTGGAGAACATTTTTATTACAAAAATATACGCGAGAACACGACAAACACGAATCGCCAAAATTGAATTGCGTCAGTGACGGTAGTGAAAAACCGAGCGCCGTCGAGTCGTTTTATTTTTTTGGGGATCGCTGAATTGAAAAATGCTTGTGATTTTGGCCCACCCGGTCGAGCCTACCTAGATCAATAAAGTTAACATGACATTTTATTTGATATAAAAAAATAATTAGTTCCAGCAACATAATTTTTCTTTTTGAAAATTGATAATGAATGAATCGTGCTAATTTTAGAGAGTCTATCTCGCTCTCTTCTCTCCTAATCTCACGAATCCGGAAATCTCGTTAGCATATCAGGTAGTATATTGTCTCACTATGCCTAATTATATCCGGGAATAGATTGTAAATTTAGCAC
Organism: Atta cephalotes; assembly: GCF_000143395.1. Taxonomy (NCBI): domain Eukaryota; kingdom Metazoa; phylum Arthropoda; class Insecta; order Hymenoptera; family Formicidae; genus Atta; species Atta cephalotes. The sequence continues at coordinate 3,225 of NW_012130107.1, read as the reverse complement.
GACGGCAATTTTCTGTGCGAAAGTCTATCTTTCGCGACGCGACCGAGCACACCAATACGACACAATTAACTCGCTCGAAATGGAGTTGCGACAGCCCAGCGACCGCCGGTCGCTACTCAGGATAATTGGTTCGAAATATCCAGCGGATGCTTTTATTCCAGCTGTGCGTTCTTTTCGTTTTTAGCCCGCGAGGAGTAATTACCATCAGCGGTGAGCAGAATTATTCGTCAGATAATCTAACGGGAGAGAACTCGCTCTTGCGAAAATTCGGAACTTTAATGTTACACTGAGGTAATTAAGTCGGTAGATAGATAACAATACCTGATGACGAAATATGCGCTTGTCCTCCATTTCATGGAAACTCCATCGTACGGTATAATTCGATGAAGTGGGAATACGGTTTATTAAATGTATGCGACGATTCTTTGCTCTTCTTACGTCTTTTACATGAGATTAGATAAATATATTACATCTCGCCCTAATTACTGTCAAGTCAGCGTTGACTTCGGTAATGATTGCGTGTCTAATCTTTTTAATTTTTGGTCAAACTTGCTAACAAGTCTGACAAGTTTTGTTTATCGACGCGATGCGGATCTATTCATGAAATTTCGGGAAATCTCTTTATAATAAATAATATTACCTGCAAAGAGCATAAGCATTATTTCTGTAAGCAGAGAAGAGAAAGTTCACGCTATTAATTTAATCGTCACATAAATTGCACAGTAAAGGATGAAACTATTGATTTTTCCAGCCGTAATTCACGCGCTGAAGAAATATCACATACTATATTATTAAAATGTATTTTTTTAACGTTTTTAAAAGAGATCAGAATTCGAATAGAGAAAGAGGAACGCGGATTCGAATGGTGGAGAAGCTGCACCCATTATCGATAATCGCTAATTTAAATAACGCGTCGGTTTGAAATATGCAAAAATTTCAAAAGAAAGAAACAATTCAGGCGCCATCATGTAGATAGGAATGAAAAGGGAGGAAAAACGTTTCCTGGAATAGAACGTACTCAAAATGCGCGGAACGTTTGAAAAGATCGATCGCGATTTAAAAGTGGAATAAAGGAAGCACTTTTTTCCGAATAATAGTATAAAAGTCAAAGCGACGTTATAGATATGCTCATATGTCGCGTTATGTCGACACAAAGACGAAGATGAAAACCAGATTTAAAAGTACGTCAGTTGGATTTTAACTGATGAAATGAATATCGTATGCTCTCTTTTCAACACAGTTTATGTTTACTTCGTTATAATATTCATGATTTTTCCAGCAATCTTGCCACCAGATGATACGCTATGCGTCATGCAAACTTTTTTTAATTAGGTAATTTAAACAAATTCAAGTAAAGAAATATACAAAATTTTTAGACTCCTTAAATTAATACAATAAAAAAATAACGGCAAAATATAAATGGGAGTTAGGATATTATATAGCGCTGGATATTATATTGCGCAATATTAACTAATATCTATTAATATGTCACAAATTTTGTACGTTTCGACTATTTGAGCCATCCTCAACAATAAAAAATTACCGCTTATCACAAAATCTGTCGAATTGCGTCTCGCAATCGTAGTTCCGACCTCCAATAATGCAATGGAAATGTAGTGAGAAACAACATTTTTAATATAATCTAATGTTGTGCCAATCAGTTGCTTAGCTGAGTGGGGCAAATAGTGGAGTTCAAGTTCATTTCCAACAACGTTTGCATGCGGATCCAAGCATCATCAATTCCATTATAACAAATTTAAAAATCACGATATCAAAATTAGATTAAAAAATAAATTAACTTAAGTAACATAAAAGAGAGTCATATTCGTTCTAATGTTAGCCACATAATACCCGTTGAGAAAAATTTTATATATTCAAAAAATTTTTTATATTCAGCGATCGTTGTTGGAGATGGGCTTGAGTTCCACTATCTACTCTATTCAGCTAAGCAATTGGTATAACATTAGACTGTGTTGAAGATGATTGTTTCTTATCACATTTCCACTGCGACTGCATTATTAGAGGACTACGACTATTGTGCGAAACACAATTCGACAGATTTTATAGTGCGATAAGTGGTAATTTTTTATTGCTGAAGAAACCTGAGGATGACTCAAATAGTGAGTCGAAATGTAAAATTCAATTCGTGATATATTAAGGTATTAGTTAGCATTGCGCAATATAATATCCAGCCCTGACTCCTAACGTCCATTTTGTCGTTACTTTTTCATTGCAGGTAATTTAATTTTTATTTGATTAGATTGGTAAACAAGCATTGAGAGAAAGAGAGAATAATTTTGTAATCCGCGATATGTGATATTTAATACGCTTTTATCAGTTTCGCCTCGGGCCTGAAGTAGATCTCATATTATAAAGCGTAAACGAAATAGTCTGTAACAACGAAAATTTACACAATATACTGGCTGTATCAACATTTCAGTGTTGGAAAATATGAGAGAGTTCTGTTATAAAGTTTTATACCGGTTCCCAAGTTTCTCCGTATTATTCGCGATAAATGGCTTCTTAGGAGCCACAATAATAATAAGAATCATGTAACAAATAATGTTGGAAACAATAATACTAAAATAAATAAATATCAGCATGTAAAGAGTATGAGAATAATGTACAATTAAAACTGTCATAATTAAAAGTGAAAAAGTAAAATAATATAACGTGTCGATAAATACACTCTCTAAAAGTGAATCAGTTTATTATTACAGAAAAACAATAAATATTTGCTGATGGTTAAAGTTATAAGTGTAACACTGAAGTCACTGATTCACTTTTAGAGAGTAGAATATCATTTCTGTGTATGTTGCTGGTGAGATTATTTTTAAATTTATTTTAAATTTATTTCTTTACATATTTATATAAATAACATATATAAATAACATATTTATATAAATTGGTGTTTTTATCAACACCAAATACAGAGCTCGGTGTCAAGCTCTGTCATAATCTCTGCCTATGGAGAAATGGACAAGGTTTCTATCGCCTCGCTATGTATATTTCGGACAGAAGAGGGCAGGCTATTAGTGCCATGCGGCATGTCGTTTGCAGAAATTTTGGATTTACGTCCAACTACATATTAACGTGATCTTAATGGTTCTCCTACAGCAATTGGGAATGACTGTGCGACTGACGTATGGTTACCGTCATTTCTCTCTCTCTCTCNCTCTCNTCTCNNCTCACTTCTCTGTCTCTCTNTCTCTCTCTCTCTCTCTC
>NW_012130106.1:2507665-2518118 GCF_000143395.1 Atta cephalotes | reverse complement strand
GTGTGTGTGTGTGTGTGTGTGTGTGTGTGTGTGTGTGTGTGTGTGTGTGTGTGTGTGTGTGTGTGTTAATTGTAATTTTTGGGGACTTCTACTGACACTGTTTTTTTGATATACATAAACGCGGAATCACTCACTGAAGTGTACATAATGCGTCTTTTTTGTTTATACACATTTATATTAAATGTATAAGATGTTACTTTCGGGGACTATGTACATTTGTACATACATTTGCAAATGTATATCATTCATTTCAGAGACATCTACAAATATATAATTTTAATTCTAGTATATGTATTATATCTGTTATATTGTGTGAAAAAGCTCTATAGAGCAATACAACGCAATGCAACTCAATAGATATAATACATATACTAGAAAACTATATATTTTGTAGATGTTCCTAAAATGAACGATATACATTTGCAAATGTACATTCCCCAAAAATAATACCGTCTTATATAAATGTGTACAAATCGTTTCATAAAGCGATTTTAGGTAACTTTCTTGATTATGAATATCGTAATTAAAATGCGATTTATAATATTTTACTGTAGAACATTAAGTGATATATTGAGAGTATAGCTGAAAACACAATAAAAAGCACAGGCAATAAAAACAGGGAATAAAAAATCCTGTAAAAAATTTTTTATGCATGATTATATATAAATATGTATAAACATACATAAATATTCATAAACATGTATAATCATATACAGAGTGTCCCATTTTAATGTCCCAGCTTCAACAACTTTCTTATTTTTGATCTTGGAAAAAAATGTTTCAGACAAAAGTTGTATAGCTTTGAGAAAGACATAAGATTATATAATTAGTTTGACTTTGAATAATTGCTTGAAGATCATCTGAAGGTTATCTTCAATTTCTTAAATGGAACCTCCTACTTCTTGTTGTACATTCTTGTAGATCATCTTGAGGGGTTTCCAAAACGTTAAATTAAGTTCATTTTCATTAAGTATTTTTCGAGTTAAAGCTTGCAAGCTACAGCACCATCGGCATTAGCATTCAAGATCCAAGATATCTGACCGACGGCTAATACTTATACCTTTTGAATATTGTTCATGATCACGACCTGGATAACATTTGTTAAGATCAAGACCCTGGAGATTGTCCCTCTTATTTCATTTTTATTTGTAATTTTAGTGCAAAAATAAAAATAAGATTTTTTACATTTCTTCAAACTTGAGTTTTTTCTAAAACAAATAGTGATAATTACCCTTTTAATTATTTTTAACATTATTATTATTTTTACAATAGAAATCAAAACGTGATTAAACTTAAAACAATATGATTAAAAAGGCATACACTATGAGCGCAAGATATTAATAGCTAAATTTTATATTTTAATAGATTACAATAAAATAAAAACAATACAATAAAATAAACGTTTCGGTCAGGCTATCTTCAGTTATTATTATAAATATATTAAAAAATTAATAAATGTGTAATAACTTTCCTATATGCTAAAAACAAATAGTTCCGAATAAATTTTATTCACGTAATAATAATAATAATGAGATTAAATATTCCAAGCCCGATTACATTTTTATTTTCGAAGAGATTGACGCTAAGGTTTTTTTTTTAAATTTTGTCCAAACTATCATAAGCACTCCAGATGTCAATTATCTTTTTTTGTCACAACGATAAATCAAACTTATTGAAACACATAATTTCCAGATTCTATTGTATTAAATGTGAAATTCATTAATAATGTTAATAGCTCTTAATTCTAAATAATAAATTTCACTATAAATTATGATACCTGTGTTAACAATAAGTTGTATTGTGGAATTCAAGACTTAGAAAACTATGTTATAATCAAGAGCCAAAAACAGAATATAACTTTAACTCTGATTATAACAGACGGTTTATATACTATCTATGTCCCACGAGTGGAAAATTCTAGTCAAGTCAATGATTACGTTTACACGATTATCCTTGATTGGGTTTAATAATACCCGTAACTGAAAATTAACCAATCACAGTCACTCCATTCTTTAGAGGAATAGCTACGATTGATCACTTTCATAACTACAGATGTTATTAAATCCGACTAATGCCCGGTTGCACTAACGTTACTTTGATTTTAAGCGAGACTTAAAACTCTCTCTATCTTATTTTAAAACTGAAAAAAAGACAGAAACAGAGTTTTAAGTCTCGCTTAAAATTAAAGTAACGTTGATGCAATCGGGCCTAAGGATTCCAATCAGAAATGATAATAGAATCGACATCGATTTGATATCGATCGATGTCGAAAACATCAAATCGACATCGAATCAACATTGATTAGATTATCATTTCTGACTGGGATGCCCTATAAGGGTAGCCGCATACAAAATTCTACAATAGTGACGTAAACTTAAGCCGATGAGCCAATCAGGATTAAATGGAAATAATAGTAAACTTATCCATAACCTCGCAATAAGATGAATTTCAATCGGTTGAAACTCGCCTTATGGATAAGTTTACTGCTATTTCTATTTCCGTCAGAGTACATAGATATAAAGCAGTATCCTGATTGACTCATCAGTTTAAGATTCATGTTTTAAGGTTACTATTACAGAAATTTTGTTTGTGACAGCCCTAAAGGCTATGACACACAGTTTGTAACAGTAACTATAAGACGTACATTAAGAATAAGCTAATCAGCTATGAATGAGCTAAACAGTCGAGAATTCTTTTGAACTCTTAAGTCTAATTGGCTGATTCTTACGGTACATCTTATGGATATTGTTACGGAAGATGTGTGCCACGGCTTTGAACGTAGTCTGACTTAAGTGCAATCTTAAAAAAGTTAGTAACCAATCAGAGAGCCGTCTTATTCCTATATTTATAGTCAGGCTTATATTTAAGGCTTCCTTAAATTTATCTTCAGATATTCTACGAATTATTTCATTGACTATTGAGCATCTAAAGATAAATTTAAAGTAGCCTTAAGTACAAGACTAATGATGAATGCGGGCATTAGTGTCTTAAGACATTACGTAAGACAGAAATAAAAACGTAGTATGAATACCGCCCATAAAAGCATATATAACATCTTGAATCAATCACGGAGAGATTAGTTTCATGATAGTCTCTGTTGGCATCTCTTTTTTAACATTATCTTATGGCTGTGACACACTAGCGCGATGTTCGTCGCGCGCGATACGCGATATCTGAGTATTACAGTTTTATCGATGTTCTCATTCAAAGGTATACTCTCTCGGCGCTGGTGTGCCGAAGGCATTAGGGTAATATTTCAGATTTGTTTGCGTCGTATGCTCTACATGTTCTAAAATGCTCCTACCATAGCATTTACTCGCTCTAATGCGCTCATTAAAATAAGTAGAAGCTATAGCAGGAATATATTGGAGTATGCTGGAGCATGCGTCGTGAACAATTGTGCATCTTTGTCATACGACAAATTTTTCAAGCCTGTTGATTGGTTAGGGGAGATCCGAGAACTCTTTGTTTTGTACACATTTGTCGTACAACAAAAACGCATAAATGAAATAGCATCCTTGGGCTAATATTACATTTGTCGTAGGACAAAGCATTTCAATTCTATTGATTGGCTAGAAAAAAGAGAGGTCGGATCTCTCTATCCTATTATAGCCAATTAATAAACTTAAAATCTTTGTCATACAACAAATGTACTATCAATTATTCTGCATATCTAATTTGCGTAGGCAGCATTTTTACATAAGAAAAAGAGGGGAGTCAGCATGTAATACAAAAAAATCTGTGATTCAGACTAGAAATCAAGTGTCAAGCAATAAGCAATAAACCATGAATCAGGCGATAAAGACAGTAGCATAAAAAATATTGCTGATTAGTTTATTTCTCGCTACTTGAGGTTTAAGATTTGACACTTCTAGTCTGAATACTTTAAGGTACATTTTCACGTGCTGCTAAAATAAGCAATTGGAGCGATAGATTTGTCATTCATTATTCAGCGTCTGAAATTTTGTAGTTTCAATTACAAACGTCAAACCCTCAAACGCTAGTGACATACTATATCGTGTTGACTACCGTTGACTATGATGTAACCTAATTAATTTTTTTTATTGCTGATCCAGATAGAGGATTTGATACAATTAGATTAGAATAATCTAATAACTGTTTAATTCATATCGTATTAATTTCGCAAATACATAAAAAATATGAACATCGAATCTGTCGCTCAAATGTCAAATTTCACGCTTCTTGCCCTTTTTCATGTATAAAATTGTCGCTCTAATAGTTTTGCGATAAAAATAATGTGATCTTTTTTGTCGCTGAAACAACTAGTTCGAGTAGCTTGTGAAAATGCATTTTTAATATATCGATGCAAACATGCCGCATAAACATATACGTGAAGACATACAGCTTTTCAGGAAAAACAGTATGTTGGATATCGCGCTATTGTGTCGGAACCATTAGAGGCTCCGCATAATAAAAGGAATAGGGAATAGAGAACAGAGAATAAGAATTTCAATCTATCTGGATAGATAGATTGGACTGGAGGAACTGTGTATTCCACAATACATTTCTGATAGATTGAAATTCTTATTCTGTTCCTTGTTCCTTTTATTGTGCGGAGTCTCTCAAGATACCGTTTCATGCTGACGCTCAACGCTTATTTTCATCGTCAAAGTAGATCACATGATCAAAATTAATGCTTAATATTCGTCAATTTCTATCACGTGACTTATTTTGACGCCGAAAATGAACATCGAACGACTTGAAAAGACATCTGAAAACTCCATGTATGCAGTGAGCTATGATAAACGAGAAATGGTTTACTTACACACTGTAACAATTGATCTCTACCAATTACAGTGATTTCTGCGTAGGCAGTTTCTTTCTATTCTTTTTCGAGTGCTGTGATCAGCTTATGCGCAATTGACTCGTGTGCAATTAATATACAGTCGGTCACAGAAAGATTGCAACATTTTTTTTCGATAAGTTTCGGAATACGCCTTGCTCACTAAACGATGATTTTTATCCATGGATCTAACTATTAGGGGTGCCACACACAAAATTTCGCAACAGAGATTATAAACATAAGCTAATGAGCCAATCACGATATTGCTTCAATCTACGTCATCTAAATACGCCGAAAATAGAAATAATAGTAAATTTAAGATTCATAACTTCGTAATAAGGTAAATTTTAACTGATTGACTTGCCTTATGGATAAAAGTCATAGCACACATCTTCCGTAATAGTAATCGTAAGACGTACCGTAAGAATCAGCCAATTAAAATTAAGAGTTCAAAAGAATTCTAGACTGTGATTAGCTCATTCTTACTATCTTATGGTTACTAGTTGTGTTACTATTATGCCGGAATCAGACTATTAGTTGCGTTCGGCAAAGCAAATCTGAGGCATCGGAATGCTTTTATATTATAGCATATGTCACATGCACTGCAGAAAAAGAGCACTCCAAAAAGCCTCAGATTTGCATTGCCGAACGTAGCTTATGCATTGAAGATTGAGATTAAAGATTAAAGATTGAAATTTCATCAATGAGGACAAAGAAATTTTGGCTCCATTTATTCTGATTGATTAGACTTTAATCTTCCATCTCATTTTTCAATGCGTAGTCTGATTCCGGGCTTACAGAAGGTATGCGCCATAGCTTTTAATTTACTGCTATTTCTATTTCGTTAGAGTACATAGATTTAAAGCAGTATCTTGATAGGCTCATCGGCTTAAGTTCACGTTTTAAAGTTACTGTTACAGAAATTTTGTCTGCAGCAGCTCTTAGAGTGAAATTACACGGTGCTGAAAAGGGCTGCGGAATAGAGAATGTGTCATTGAAACAACCAATTAGTGCTATTTCGAATAACGCAGAATAACGCTAAATGGTCGACGCATTTTCAATTCTGCTGTCGTTTTCCACACCATGATTTCACCCTTAGGGCGACACTATCTGATACAAAATGACAGTTGTGTTTCAAAATTTACTGTCAATATTAAAAATTTCCAGTTTATGTCACGTTTTTTATAGATTTTCAGTACTAGCAGTAAATTTTGAAACACAACTTAAAAGATCTAAAGGTCATGGCACACACCTTCCGTAATAGTAACCATAAGACGTACCATAAGAATCAGCCAATTGCAGTCGAGAATTCTTTTGAGCTCTTAATTTTAATTGGCTGATTCTTAGGATACGTTTTATGATTACTGTTACGGAAAGTGAGCCGTGGGAATCGATTTTATATTTCATTGGTCAACACCTAGTAAATTTGCTTACTTTTATAATTTTTATTTTGTTTAAAAATATAGAATCAACCCCATAGCGTCAAGGGCTGTCGCATACAAAAGTTCTATAACAATCTTAATAATAATCTTAAGACATGAACTGAAGTCGCTGAGTCAATCAAGATATTCTGATGCTTTTACAAGATGCTTTAGATCTACGTACTATAACGAAAATAGAAATAGCAGAAAAACTTATCCATAAAGCGAGTTTCAACTAGTTGAAATTCACCTAATGTGGGATTTACAATAGAAATCGTAGCAGTCGTCTTAGAAAATTGACCAATTATAGTCAATTATTCTTCTCATATTTTTTTCTTTCTCATATTTGACTGTAATTAATTTTCTATGACTTAAGACTCCACGATTGCTACAACTTCTATTATAGATCCCGCTTAATTGTGAAGTTATAGATAAATTGAATTGAACTGTTATTTCCATTTCCGTTAGATTACGTAGACCTATAGCTATATCCTGATTGGCTCATTGGTTTAAGTTCATGTTTTCACGGTCAATGTTGGAATTTTGTGTGTGGCAGTTCCTTAGTCCGGATCTACAATAGGTGTTTTTAGCTGCATTCGGTAGAGAAAACTAATTAATTAGTACTTAGTGATTCTTTAATATGTTAATTCTTTAATATTGATTCTTGCTTTTAATTTTTCGCTGGATCTAAGTGTAGGAAATTGTAAGTAATGTAAGTGAAAGTGTATTAAAATTACTAACATTACAATACTACAAGAAAAGTCTCAACTATCCTTTTCTGATTTTGATAAACTTTTAGTATATTGTTTTCCAGACAAAGATATGCGACACACATTACTCATTTTTAAGGGATGAAACATCTTTAAAAAAAAATTGATTTTTTTTTTAAGTGAATATCATTGAAATTTTAAGAGACAGAAAAAATTTTTTGAAATAAAAGTTGAATGATTTCAACAGTATTTAATAATTATAATTTTAAAAATTGTTTAATTTTTTTCCTATAAATAAAAACTTTATTTAAACAAATTTTTTAAAATTATTATAGTACTTTTGGAACCATTTAAATTTCATTTAAAAAAAAAGTAAATTAGGACACTTAAAAAAAACGCTTATTTTTGTCTGGAGAACAATATACTAAAATCAAAATCAAAGAAGGACTGTTTGAGTTCCTTTTCTTCCTGATTATATTTTCTGCTGAACACAAAGTTTTTTTTACATGAAATTGAAGAAAAGGAATGATTCTGATTGACTGATTCTCTTATGCACTATGTATTATGCAAAAGTCTGTGCTTGAAGCCTTACACTGTGGCTCATATATTGAGGTATCTTTTCATGTTTCAACGCTTGATGCTCATTTTTTAGTGTCCAAACAGGTCACGTGTTAAAAATCGACGAATATTAAATATCAATTTTGATCATGAGATTTATAATATTTATAATATTTTGACGCTAAACTTGGGCGTCGAGCAGTTAAGTATCATATTCGTGCCAAATTCTTGATTCGTTCGATAGATATACGCTGGCGATACTTACTTTGATACTTTTAGATCAGGAATGACTTTGTTATTCTGGGCAAATTTTCATTGTCAGAAAAAAGATCCTGAAAGCCTGGAGCTAATTAAATATTGTGATATTATCGACAATTGATATAAATTCGCGATTATTAACATAAATATTTGGTTAATATATCAATAAATTCATTCTTTGTTATATAAATGAACATTAATAGATATGCCTATTTATAATGCTATAATATTTTATTGCCATAAAATTGCAATATTTTTCTCTACAATTATCTCTATTGATAATCAAATTTGGACGATAATATTAAATTTATAATTTTATTAAAAATCGAGTATTATTGAATTTTAAATATATATACATGTCTATGAAACTAATATTATAAATTAGTACAATTATCAATAAGTATTATATTATTAGTATTGTATTATCTTACTCTTTAATCACTTAAATTTTAAGAAAAACGTGAACTGAGAGAGAACAAGAATATTGGTTTTTCAAGGTCGGTTCTATTGGATTGTCCGGAAAGTTCATGCCGATTTTGAAGAAAAATTGAAACGCAGAAGATTTAAATTTTAGTATACATTTATTAAATTATATAGATTAGTCGGCATGAACTTTCCGGACAACTCAATACATTGGTCGTATCGTAGGCGTCACAGGTCGAGAGAAAGATTGTTATGTCAGCTAATCCGATGCATCAATTTTAAAGTCGCACAACACTTATGACGCTTGCGTATTGATGCTTCAAGTACTTGAAGCGTATTAAGTAGTATTTTTTTATTAAATTATCTTAATTTTAGCAATGTATTTAAAGGATGATGTGATACAATATGCATCAAAATGATTAATTAAATACACATATCACCGAAGTTAAAGTTAATAGAAAGTTACTAATTATAGTATGAATTAATTGTACGATGTAAATTAAACATTGATTATTTGAAATGGCCGATTCTCTAAACTGTATATATGTTAGTTATATGTTAGTTAGTATATATGTTAGTTACCATAGATTTTGGGGACAATTGTTGATCGAGATTGACTATTTTGAGAACTTCTGATTCCAGGACTGTTCTTTTGAGGACTGTTCTTAAATTCAGCATACAAATTGTATACTTCAGAGACCTAATTATCCCAATCCCCTAAATTATTATTCTATAAAATTTGTATTTTTGGAGGACATTTTTTCTATTGGGAGTACAAATAAGTTTCCGCCGTTTTTAATCAAAAATTAAGCATTTATTGTGAAAGAACGGTACATAATGTTTTATTCAAAGTAATGGCCATCGCTAGCTACTTTTTCCCATCTTTCTGATAGCATGTGGATACCACGTCGGAAGAATGCTTCATCTTTTGAGGCTATCCAATCATCGATACAATTTTTGATATCTTCATATGATGTGAAGTGTTGCTCAGACCATGCGTCATCGATCAGAACAAGTGGTAATCGGAAGGAGCAATGTCTGAAGAATACGGCGGGTGGGGTAGAACTTCCATTTGAGTGTTTCTAAGTAGGTTTTGACCGGCGCCGCAACATGTAGTCGAGCATTATCATGCAGAAGAATAATTTTGTCACGCCTGGAGTAGTAGTGGGCGCGTTTTTCCTTGAGTGCTCGGCTTAATCTCATCAATTGTGTTTAGTAGAGAGCCTCAATAATGGTCTCATTCGATTTGAGCAACTCATAATACACGACTCCAAGCTGATCCCACCAAATACACAACATGAGTTTTTTTCCATGAATATTCGACTTGGCTGTCGATGTTGAAGCATGGTGGTCCCCATGATTTCCTCTTCTGAGTTATCGTAGTGGATCCATTTTTCATTACCAGTGACTATACGATGCAAAAAACTCTTTCGTTTATGCCTGGCAAGCAGCATTTCACATGTGAAAAATCGACGTTCAATGTTTCTCGGCTTCAGTTCATATGGAACACAATTCCCTTGCTTTTGAATCATTCCCAATGATTTCAAATGATATGAAATTGTTGAGTCACTCCTAACGTAAGTGCAAGTTCTTTTTGTGTTTGGCACGAATCTTCATCCAATCATGCTTCCAATTCCGCGTTTTCGTACACTTTCTGCCTTCCGCTACGTTCTTTGTCTTCGACATCAAATTCACCATTCTTAAACTTTTGAAACACTCACGACAACTTCTCTCAGTTAAGGCAGCATATGCTTCTACAAGCAATCTATGAGTCTCAGCTGCAGATTTCTTTAAATTAAAGAAGTAAATCAAAAGTTCCCGCAAATGACGCTTATTCGACTCAAAACTTGACATTTTCGTACAAAAAAGAATATATGATGCTGATACAAAATCGCTAATATTTCAAGGTTATGGTGTTGCCGGATATCCAATCTTACGATATGTTGTTTTACATCAAACAATTTTAACTATAGTTTATTAGTGGCGCCGTCTTTTGCAAACGGCGGAAACTTATTTGTACTCCCTGTACTGAATAAATTCAAAAATTTTACTTTTAGAAAGTTTATTATATTCTTGCACAGTAAGAAAAGATTTATTTTATATATTTCTTCATTTATAAAGCAAAAAGTTATTTATAACTATTTTTTATAACTACAGCTTTTGACATTATAAATATTTTTGCCTTATAATAGAGGAATATGTGAAAATGAAAATCTTTTCTTACTATGCAAAGAATAATAAAGATTAAAAAATTAATTAGAGAACTGCCAAGGCACACG
>NW_012130106.1:2504238-2507575 GCF_000143395.1 Atta cephalotes | reverse complement strand
GTATTGTCCTCAAAATAGCCGATATGTCTTACGGAACTTTGGAGACAGTCCTCGATGTACCTAGAAAAAATGTTTCCTCGAAAAGTATAATACAAAATTTTATAAAATAACTTTGGGGACATCCCTTGAAGTGTACAATTTGCAGAACTTTGAGATGATCTATGTCATAGATGTTAAAATTAATAAGAAAAATAATTGTAAACAGGTAGTATTGGGTTGTCCGGAAAGTTCGTGCCGATGTTGAAGGAAAATTGAAACGCAAAAGATTTAAATTTTAGTATACATTTATTAAATTATATAGGTTAGTCGGCACGAACTTTTCGGACAACCCAATACAATTGTAAATAGTAATTGTAACAGGTTGGATGTGGAGAAAGGTATAAAGAACGTAAGATACAAACAGGTATAAAAGTAATTAATTATTACAATTGTCATAAATCTAAATATTGTTTTAATTTGCAGATATATATTTTGCTACCCAATTACTGGAAGAAGCTAAACGAGATTACTGTCATATAATCTGTCATAAAAAGTAATACGTTACTAGTTAAAAATAATGGTAGTAATATTTATTACATAAATAAAGGACAAATCCACATTTTATAAAAATAAAGTAAATTAATTCTAAAGTTAAAACAAGGAAAATACTAATATCACAAGTTTGACAACGTTATTGAACTAACCTTTATACTTATATTTTTCTTATCATTTTAACTTTAGAGTCTATTTATATTATTCTTGAGAACTGTTAAAAATTAGCTCACTGTTGTAAGCCTTTCTAATGTGATCAGATTATATAATTAAGTAATTTTATTTATATTTTAGCAAGTACGTCTAGCGAGTACTATTGAATACACATCGGAAAGTACAGAAGGTAAATTAAATATTGATAGATAAATTTGATAAATAATATCATATATTTAAATTATTATATCGCTGTTTAATTGCAGGTACATATCTATAGAATAAAGCAGAAACTACATTATTATTGCAAACATATAATGAATATAAAGATCTATTTCGTAATGGTAAAGGTACTGTAAAGTAATATTGAGAAAAAATTGCCAAAATTATGCAAGAGAAAGGAGTCAAATGTTCAACAAAATTTCATTGAAAAGAACTTATAAAGCTATCTCAGACCAATAAAAAGAACGGGAATAATTGCAAGGAAGTTTACAGGCAAGACAGTATTTACAGGCACAGAATATTTTTTAAATTTATTTGAATAAAAATATATGTATGCTTTTACGATGAATTTGTACATACAATATAATTTGATCGTAAATATTTCTTCTGTCATATATTTCTTCAGATAATGCAAGAACTGTTTTGCTGATAAATCTTGAATACAACCCTTATCAGTGGCAGGGTCATATATAAATGAGACGGAGGAAAAGGAGAATATATTAGAAGAAAGAGGTAAGATACAGCATTTCTTATATAGATAGTGAAATACATTACACTTTATAGTTCTAATATTTATGACTGTGTAGGTATTAAAAGAAAAAAGAAGTTAAATGCATTTATAGAAGAATGTTTACATTCAATATTAATTTAAATAATGAGAAAGAACGAAAAAGAAGAAAAGAAAATCAAGAAAAAGAGCGCAAAGAAAAAATGCTTTGCTTCAAAGGAATATAAGATTTAATACAACGATTGCTAGAAAAAGAAGATAAAAGTTAGGTAAATACTTATTAAACTCAAGGTTTATTAAAATGAGATAAATAAGTATAGGTTTTATAAAAATATGTTACAGTTTACGAAATAGTTAAACTTTATTAATAGAAAAGTTGAAATAATGAAATAATGTTTATGTTTTTAAAGTATATTAAAGCGCATATAAAAAGGATAAATGCTTTATTTTTTTATTTTATTTCTAAGTTAGAACATTTATGCTCGTTTCTGTCAATGTAGATTAAAAAGAGATTTGTAGAAAGAATGGTATTTACGCGCGCACGCGTGTGTGTGGATTAAAATTTACATTGATGAAAACGACATTGAACATTTCAAAATATTTCAAAATGTGATACATTTGAAAATGTGATATATACAGTAAGTAAGCTTATTATTTCATAAAAGTATGTTACAGTTTACAAAAATAATTAAACTTTATTAATAGAAAAGTTACATAAAATAATGTTTGCATTTTTGAAGATATAATACATCAAAACACACATATAAACAAGGGCAAATATTTATTTTTTATTTTACTTCTGAGTTAGAACATTTATGCCTATTTTTACGTAGATTAAAATCTAGTTTCAATGTAGATTAAAAAGAAAGACGTATAGAAAAAATGGTAATACCATAGTTCTTCATTTTTAATATTAATATAATTATAAAGTACTTATTTATAATGATGTTTGATTAATAATAAGGTTAAGATTAATGATAATGTTAGTTAGGATGTATGATATATAAACTTATATTAAACATATATTAAACCTATATTAAAATTATTCTATTCTTTGTATATTTAACTTATATGAGACCTATCTTAGGCCGACATTTATAGTACTCGTATTCATTTATTATTTTATGATCGTCTTAAGCAATATTTTAAGATGCTAATACATTTCTATGATTGGTTTATTACATTTTAAAATCATTATCTTAAGATTATACTAAAGGTAATCTCAAAAATAAGAACAGATTATAATACCTGACCTTAAACTTATATTTAATCTACTTTAAAACTATATTATATTAAGATAAAATCTATATTATTTACTCAAAAATTATATTACGTTATAGCATAATGCAATTTCTTTTATCGATATGTTCTCTTTGTGCATTTCTTTCTAATGTGTTTGATGGCGTTGAAGATTTGTACGAGAAGCCATTCTTTTTATCATGTATTCCGTCACATGAACTTATGCCATGCGCCATGATAAAAAAATGCTATTTAGTCGGCTTTCCAAAGTCGTCTTTATGATAAGAGATATTTGCAAATTTCTTAAAAATTTTTGAATTGTTGAGGAGCATCATCGCAGAAATAGTACGTTTTAACAAGATTATTCAAAATAGTCCTTACGAATTCATTAATAATTTTGGAAAAAAAAATATATAAAAATATGGCTACTTGTGCAAGTCTTCAACGCCTATTTGTCAGATAATTAGATCGCCAGATAATTAGTCCACATGAACTGTTCGATATCTTAATATAAAAATCTTTATATAAAAATAATCTTTATTAATAAATTTCTTCACATATTCTAAAAGATGTTATTTTATTCAAATAATATTCTTATAAATCTTTATTCCTTAAATAATTGTGAAATTAAAAATATATTCTCTAGTATCATTATGAAATAATATGATTTATGTAACTCATCAG
>NW_012130106.1:2495350-2501541 GCF_000143395.1 Atta cephalotes | reverse complement strand
TATATATATATATATATATCTTTTAATGACAGGTAGATGTAATAAAATTTATTGTTGAAAAAGACAATTAATAATCATTATCTAAGAAATATCTGAATTTACTTCTTAAACATATATAGGGAATATGTGAAAATTAATTTTCGGAACATATCTTTCTGTACAAATGTTTCGTAGTTATCACTTTTGTGAGCTATATAGAAATCAAATGATAACCAGTTATGAGTCGACAACAAATTCTAATTCTTCACAAAATAAAATTTAATTAATCTTATGAATATTCCGACCGATCGAATGAGAGAATAATAATAATTGCTATCGAAATTGCTACCACGTACTAACCTTTCTAAATTAAAATCACTGTTCTCATCAACTGAATAACTGCGTAATGTAATAATCATATAAACGTTTATTTAAAATACATACTTTTATTGGTGTTCCTACAGTAATCTTATTATTATGCTGAATTTTTTATGTTTCAAGTATTAGTCGAAGAAATCGGACTCGTTATCACGAAATGTTGCATCAAGTATTCGAGGATAATGTGTTTCTAATAAATGAAAAATTGCAAATCAAATGAGTTGGCGTATTGCTTCTTGACTTCTAAGAAATTCTTGTCGAGATTCATCGAGTTTTAATATACGAGTAGGAATTTCTTTCATAGATTCAGGTCAGTTATAAAAAGGTGAATTATAAAAGAGTTATGCTTGTCATTGTACATATTTTCTATTTTTTCCTCAAGAATTTAATTAGTAACATACAAATATTTTCAAATTAATTTTACTCTTTTCTTTATCTCCCTTTTAAATATTTCCGAAATTTAAAGAAAAACTGAACGCTTTAGTCAAGATATGCAAGAAGAAATCTTAAAGTGATAGCAAGGTTAAGATTATAGATAAGATATGAAAGAAATTTAAATTTTAACTGCTTTGAGCCGGTATTTATAATCCGTTCTTATTTCAAGATCGTCTTAAATAATATGTTAAGATACTAATACTGTGTTCTGTAATTAATTATAACATTTTAAAACTGTTTTTATTTAATTTAATTTAAGTCAGCCTTAAATATAAAAACTGATCATGCATACCGATCATAGCGTTCAAAAATCAATATTGTAGCTTTGAGAGCAGCCAAAAACACAGAATCAGAAGATTGTGGATTCTTACATAAAATGTATAAAGGTGGAAGATTGTATCAAAAAGTGATATATTTTATGAACGTGTATTGTTATCTAAGAAGTAAATAAATTATTTCACTCTATTTTCTAATTTCTCATAATAATCTACGCATGATATACCCTTAATTTATTAAATATCATATTTAATAGATATACCTTAATTTATTAAATAATATATCCTTAATTTATTAAATACCACATTATTTAATAGAAGTCGTATCAAGAGAAAATTAATAATTCGGTAGGAATAATTTATGTGTTGCTTACAAAGGAAAGAGTTATATAGATCCCACAAATTTCGCACCATTAAAACTGGTGTTGTAAAATTATATTAAACGTGAATTGTGAAGTGACGTAAGCTGCCCAACATTCAAATGCGTAATTCAGTAATTATTCTCCATGTACGTTAGATTAAATCATCAGAGGATCGTTCGTTTATATTGCCTTCTATGTGAAGAGCCGCGAAAGTAATTGATAGCGAGAGCAACTTGTGCTCTTCTTCTTTCTGATGACTTGGGTTTTATTCGCACGCTAGACTCTCTTCCATGACAGAGTGGGTGATACAACATTATTGTATTCTTGCGCGGCGATATTGAACTTCATACATTTAAAATGAACACTTCGATACGTCAAAAGTCGATCAGTCTGGATTAATTTATTGTTTCCCCATAAACATATATATATAAGAAATAATACATTAAACTGTAAATCCCAGATGTGTTTAAGCAAGAAATATCGTAATTACATATGTCATACTAGCATATGTAGTTACGATATTTCTACATATGATTGCCAAAATGCATTGACCTACGATTACGACTCATATTTCACAGCTCAGTTACAGTTATCTTTATGCTACGGCTTTTAAAATCTCATTGTAGATGCCTCTTTATATGCGATCGAAACATTTGGAATTGACTGCGTTCAGCAGAGAATACTGATAAATTTAAAAGCATTCAGTGTTTCTTTAATATGATTATATACTGGTTTTTACATTTAAAGCCATGAAGAATTAAAGTCAAGAATCAATCATATTAAGGACTTGTTAAACAGTTACTGTTTCTAATTTTCTCTGCTGAAAGCAATCATCATATGAGGAACTTCGTTGACGTTGAAAGTTTTTCTTATTCTTCTGATCACAATTATCTTTATTTATATGTAAATTGCAGATATAATTAGATGGGATATTAGTGGAAATGTTGATTGTAACATTCCACTTTTATTGACCCGATATATAAATGCCATATGCATTTGCAAGGAATCTAGGAATGTTCGTATTTCTTTATCAGGAAACATAGTAATATTTCAGCGCTAAATCAACGACAAGTAACTAACACTTCCGCGACATTGATGCAACGCATTCGATATTTATCTATATCACTTGTGGAAGTCCAGCTGATCCACAGTTATCCAGAAACTTGTTGCGCTCTTCTCGCGTCATTATGCAAAATTCTTTGATCCATTTAGATAATTTAAAAAGTACATCACAAAAAAATATTTTTCGGAACGCACTATTATTTTTCATCAAAATGATAGTGCATTCCGAGAAATATTTTTTGTGATCATACTTTTTAAATGTAATGTGTGCGACATTTCAGCGAAAGATTTTATTTATATGCTTTGGAAGAAATATTTCATACATAATTGTATTTTTTCTCCAGATATATATTATAATTATATATAATAAGTTCTGCATTCATATGATGTCAGAATCATATCTCAACAAATTAAACTAGCAATAACGCTGCAATTCTCTAGAAGTATGATGCATGTCATATAATATTATTAAAATTTCGTTAGTTGATATTTGACTTGTAATAAATTTTAATAATAAGAATTATCAGACATGTTGATAAAAGGTTAAATTAAATTAAAGATCTTTAAATACTTATATTAAAATTTGTAATTATGTTGAGAAGAATTGAATGTCTCATCTTTTACATATAATTTTTATTTAGATCATTAGCGATCATTCTCTGCTAAAATACATTTCAACTAATTATAGAACTTTTTTACTCGAAATGTTTAAAGGATGAACTATCTAATTTTATTTATATAATTTTTTGATATTTATGAGAAATGATCTTAAAAAAATTATGAGCATAAGTTTTCTTTAAATATTGAGTCGGGGAAAAAGTTTCTTCATATTTTTTAATTTAAAAAATTGTATATACAATATCTTTGTCAAAAATGAACAAAACTTAAATTAAAAAAAAGAGTTTTAAAGCTTGAAATCTACTTTCGAAAAGTTATTATTTTTCGAGTTTCTATTTGTTTGATAATTTTTACATTTAAAAAACTACGAGCTAAAAAAAGATGAAAAATTTTCTTTTCACTTTGGAGGTTTCTCATGTGCTCAAAAAAAAACTTTTCTACTACTACTTATTGTAAAAGCTTGAAGCTTTCTCTACAAAATCATTTTTTAAAAATGTTCCTATGATTCTTTTTTGCTGAATTATTCGCGAGTGAAGTAAAGGAGCATTCTGACTTTGATTGCTCATAATTCCGATAAAAATCATTATACCGCAATTTAAAAAACAGATTCTTAAAGCTGAAATTTTACTTTAATGATATAATTGTAATGAAAATTTTGCAATAAATGAAAAACTTTTGTAAAAAATTTTTAAGTACGAAGAAACTTTTTCCCTGACTCAATATTTTTCTCTCTAATTTTAATATTTTTCTATCTAATTTCTGAATCCATGCTATTTATACTACATGCACTCTTAATATTCAGTCAATGAATGAGAATAAACAGAGCTAATTTAAAAAAATATACAGTTTCTCATTTTAAAAAGTTATTCGTTGTTATTACTTTTTCGTTATTTTTCAGAAAATTATTGAGTTTAGCTCACTTACATTCAATATTGATAAAATTAGATATTTTTCACAAAACAACCGAGTCTGGTATTATTAAAAATAATCGCCTTCTGAGAACCAAGATATTAATCATTTTTTATCACTATTCATGTATCACAGGAAACCTGTTATATTGAAGAAAAACAGCTGTACGTAAGCATATGCTTTCAAATATTTTGATATACTTTAATTACATAAGAAAATATTTGTATAAGAAAATATTTTTTAATTAAAGCAGAGAATACGTAGACATACATTTTGAATCACAAATTATTCTGTGCTATAATTTAAATTATAAAGGAAATTAGTGTTAATTTTATTAAATTAAAACAGAAAATATGTATTTTATTTTGAGGAACTTATTGATGTTGCAAGATGTATCTTCCAACAAAATAAAATATTAGTAAATATTATTTTGTTTTAAATTGTAAATAATTTACCAATTATTAAAAAAAATTCTTTAATTCGTTCATTAATATCAATTTTTAAAAAATAAATTCAGTCAAATGACCTATTAATATGATTCTTTTGTGTCATATCTTGAAATATTTAAATGAAATTTATGCCAAATTTATTTAAATAACACATGCTCATGTTGCTGCTTTTCATAAGTGTAACAGGTTCCCTAATCTGAATAATGAATTTTAATGATTAATATCTCAATTCATAGAACAGTCACGCTTGTTTTTATCAGATTTGATCATTTTGTATGAAAACATGTCAAATAAGCCTAATTTTAGCCAATTGCATGTGAGATAACTGAACTCAACAATTACTAAATTTAAATCAAATATGTTTATAAACATTAATATCATTGTAACTTATTTACACAGCTTACTTATTTACATAAAAGAATATATTTCAAGATTCACTTCAAGTATTGAAAATCCATTGTATACATGTAATATAAATTATATATTTTCAATATGATAATGACTATTGGAACGCAGTCTAAAATATAAAATATAAAATATCTTAGTAATGAGTAAAGAGAAATGAAAAAATAGACATATTGTATTATGATTACACTTATTGCATATAACTTTTTATTATATATAATACGATGTTAAATTATAAACATATTTGCATACTTGCATTTAAAAAAATTTCTGTATTCGTTCGTTTATCATAATATAACAACAATACAACTTGAATAATTTGAAGTACAATACATTTCTAGAGACATTAATGCAAAACATCTTTCAGCGCCAACAGTACCGAAATATGCAATCCGATTCATCCAATAGAAATTAAAGTAATGATAAAATAACGGCTGATTCGTTACTGTAAAATGTAACGACATTACCATTATCATTATAAACAGAAAACAGTAATGATGTTTACCAGAAAAAAAGTAACGGTTTTACAAGTAATGCGTTACTTCTCAATTCTGAATAAGTTATATCGTAGATGTACATGACATTGTAGATCTGGGCTTATATTGGTCTAAATTTTATATCCTTTCATTTGTACACGCATGAATAAAATAAACGCCTAAAGCATTCCAAATGCACTAGACTATATAAACTAAATAAAATATATTAAAGGTATGTGAACTAAATAATTCTGAGATGAAAATACATGAGAAGTAAATTTAAATTTCAGTTGAAGTAATTATAAGAATCTTTTTTATTGCAATTTTTTTCGTACCATTGAAATAGCTATGTAAATAATTAATTTTTAAATAATATTTAAATAATATAATGCTTAATCCAGATTAAATGCGCTTTCGGTCTGGGGCTACTATAAAAATCTCGTTATGTCTCGTGTTATAAATTTCCAATTAAATTCCACCTACGATAATTGTTTTCGTTCACTGGCATGAAGTTTGTCGTCACCGATGCAGGTGCGCATCCGGAGGGTGACGTTGCTCATCCACCCCACCATACACTGTAGACTTGCCATCGTATATAAAAGCCGTAGTCGCGATACGCTAGGTTTGAGTTTAGTCGCTGACCTCTCTTCGAAATTAACCCTTTTTTCATAAATAAAAATTTCCAAATTTCGTGGACGCGCGCAATACGTATCCGTAGTTTAAAGCGACATTTCGTTCATATTTGCAGAAGTGAATAAAAGTGATATATACGTCAAATTTTCAAGTGTAAAAGAGAAGATAGAAAGGTGAAAGTCGTCGACAAAACATTAAAACAGTACAAAC
>NW_012130106.1:2483735-2495088 GCF_000143395.1 Atta cephalotes | reverse complement strand
TTATTTATATATAAAGAATTAAAAATCTAAATAAAAAACAAGAACAAACAAATTTTAGGTTAAAAATATTTAAAAATTTTTATTTAAGTGTTTGTAATAAGGCATTTCAAATTTTTATAAAAACACACATACAGTCATGTGCAAAAGTGTAAAAGTGTTTAAATAAAGTATACTTATAATTTTCGCGCATTTTATTATTAAATATCTTAGGAAAAAAGTCTCAAAGAGATTTTTGATCACGCACTTTAAAGCGTAAAAATAGGACTTTAAATTTGCGTTTGAATCTTTTATCTACGATATTTTGTTTCTAAATTATATAAAATTAAAAAATTATATCTTTGCAATATCTTTGTAATATTTTTTTAAAGCGTTACAATTCAATGAAACATCAGCAAACAAAATTTAATATAAAATTATCTGAAAATAGGCTTTCTAAGCTTTAAAATGTTTTTTGAAAAAAATTTGTATGGTATTTTTTTTGCAAAGAAATCATATTTTTTGTTATATGTTTTATTGTGTAATAATTTTTTAAAATTAATGACAAATGAAATTGATGATAAAATTTTTTTAAAAATTTGAAAAAAAATTTATACGGATAAAGTAAATTATACGGATAAAGTAAAAAACATTATACGAGGACAAGTCAATAAGTTTAGAAAAACATAGTAAAACACATTTTTTTTGATCGATTCATTTTTATTTTTCAACATAGTCTCTTTTTAGTTCGATACACTTGATCCAACGATTCTCCAACTTTTTCAAGCCGTCCGAATAATATGATTTGTCCAAATCTTCAAAATAAGTCTCTGTTTCGGCGAAACTGTTGAGCTGCTCTCTGGTGATAAATCTCTTTCCTCCGAATCATTTCTTCAGATTTGGAAACAGGAAATAGTTGCAGGGGGCTAAATCTGGCGAATATGTTGGATGGAGAAGCAATTCGTAGCGGAATTCGTTGAATTTGGCCATCGGTGCACATGTGAACTCGTGCATTGATGGAAGAGTACTTTCTTCTTCGCCAAATGGGGGACGATTTTTCTTTAAAATATTATTGAAATGATCCAATAAGGCTACGTAGTAATCGCCATTGATCGTTTGCTTCGACGGAAGGTAATCGATATGAATTATACCACGTGCATCTCAAAAAACTGACCATCACCTTTCCAGTCGATTTTAAGAAGGCGAAGGTCTTCGCCTTCTTCGGAGTTGGTTCACCCGGTGAAGTCCATTTGACTGTTCTTTTGTCTCGAGTGTGAAGTAATGGATCCATGTTTCGTCCATAATAATGAATCAACGATTACATAGAAATTCATTTAGATTATGTTGAAACATCTCCAAACATTGTTTTGAAATCGTCACACGATCGCGCTTATCCACAATGAGCAAACACGCACCCATCTTGCCGATAGCTTTTTTATACCCAATTATTATTCGTGCAAAATTGAAATCACTGTGCCATGTGATATGTCTGTGGCCTCAACAAGCTCGCGCACTTTCACTCGTCGATCAATCAAATCAACAATATCGTGGACTTTATCGATGATTTCTGGCGTAGCAGCTTCCTAAACATTCCAAACAAGGTGCATCATATGGATGTACGATCACGTTTAAATTCATTCACCCAATTATATACAGTCGCAAACGTTGATGCAGATGTGCTATGAACATTATCCAACTCGATTTTAATCGATTTCTTTCGATTAAACCGAAATTTAAACCGTTAAACCTTTCATATGAAATTTAAACCGTTAAACCTTTCATATGTAGATGTTTGATTACTGCACGAAACTCGTTTTTTTCCATGTTGCAAAAAATACAAAGGTTGTTCGCTCAAAATTTGATAGTAATCAGCTGATAGATGCTACTTGTCAAAAAGTAATGTGACATGACTGCGAGTGCAGATTTTTTAAGAATTTATTGACTTGTCAATAAACATTTCTTTTTTTATCTCTTTGTTGTATACTTTTTAGTTTTGAAATTAAAAATATTTTTAAAAAAGCAAGTTTATACATTATATCATACAAATGTTTTCTTGCATATGGCTGCGTCTTATTTTATTTGTTGACTACGATTTAAGTTTAAAAATAAAATTGATAATAACATTATATTGTACATATATGACTGATAAAGTAAAGAATTACTGAAAGTCATACAATAATAATGAATACAATAGAAATTAAGTAATGAAAAGATTTGATTTTAGAAAATGAAGTGCTTAGTTTTCTAAACGTTAAGTCAACACCATATGAATTGAAGTAATTTTTCTTTGTATAAATAAAACAAAACTGTCCATCTTAAAATCTTTCTTATAATCTCACTCTTAAAATTTTATTTCAATTTATTCAGAAAATAACATTTAAAAAAAAAAAAATAAACTAAAACCGACTTACAGGCAAACAGGCAAACAGGCCACATTTCCTAAACATAATATCCTGTTGACCGTTTATAAAGAAAAGGATCAGCTGAAAGAATCATATGTCGTCGACTTCAAGAAATTTTGGCACTTTGATAATCCTCGTGCAGATTTGTAAGGTCATGTTAATCTTTTGCTTCGTTGGATGCACGGCCGGTAAGTGAGACATAATTTCCACACAATTTTTTATTGCAGTTTTATTTTTCTTGATTTATATTAATTACAGTCAGATTACAAAAACGTTTTAGACAAATGTAACACACTTTCTTTATACAAAAAGCAAAAATTGTATTCAATTTGAGGAACAAATTTTAGTCAAAATGACATAATTTTGACTAATAAATAAAAGTTGACGTAATAATTTTTAATTACAAGATTTGAAAAAACTTTCAGACTTCTGAATTTGTGAGATCACCTCAAAGTCTTTTTGTAGTTGTAATGTCGATATCAATTTTTGTTTTACAAAAATTGTGTAACCATTTTAAATTAAAATAAAATCGTCTTGATTTTCTGTTGATTTTACGTCATGTTCCCTGGAAACACGTAGAATATGTTGAAAGACGTATTTCGAAAATTTTGCTGCATTCTGATATTGTGAAACATATGTAATATAAAAGATTTTTCAATTTAATATTATTTTATTGCTCGCAAAACTTATCTTGAAGGATGTATACATTATTCACTTATAAGAATCAATCTATATATATATAATTATTAAGAATGGCTCTTTTCAATCAATAAATAATCAACTTTACTTACTGGATGAGAAGAGCTATTAGAGTCTAGCAAGATATAACGTATGCCATAATTATAATGTTTTATTAAAATCTATATAATATCTATATAATAAAATCTATATAATAAAATAAATGTTTGAATATAAATAATATTCAAACGTTTCGATCTTTTTCCAATGGTTCTCTGCAGTGAATGTATACAAAACATACATATGCTTACTTGTACAATTTATTATATAATTGAATCTATTGTGAATATAATTATATATTGGTTCTGACGCCCATTGTCTCAAATTAAATTATTCTAATACCATCCATGCTTAACAAAATTCATTTTTTGCGGCAGAATCGACACTCAAGAATTATGATTTAATAATTATGTATTATACTTCATGACTATCAATATGATATTATCATTATTGTACTAAAATTATAATGTAATATAAGCTGTGGATGTAATATGTTATTTTAATTAAATTTAATTAAATTAATTAAAATATTGTTACCTAAATTCCTCAGTTTATTGATTCTCCGATCGACAATTATTGTGACATTTCGCAAATGTACATTTAATATTGACAACTATATTATATTGTATTTTCTAACATGTACATTGTGGTGGGAGTAATTTATCTAAGTGGAAAACAATAATTCTAAAACGGATAATTATCTAGTTCTATATCATTTTATTTATTCAAGTCTGCTGTCTGTTGTTTCAATGTGTATCATCTTAGATCTACTTTTTTACATATGAAGATTTATTATCTAATAATGGACATTATTCCAGTCGAATTCATGTTTTTCTTTTAATCTATCAAGTATGTAAATATGAAACCGGAATTTACCAATAGATGGCTATAGCTGTCAATGCAGTTGTCGTCAGACGGCGCCATTGACGCCATTTCCTTGTTCTGACATCTGACAAAGATTTTCAACTCACACAATACAAGTTTCATGTAACAGTATAGTTTGTAATAGCGTTGAACATGTCGAATTTTGTGCCTGGAAACTACAATTTGCGGACAGCATTGATTTTCTGTTATATTTTATATTGTCATAACTGGAGTGTTATGATAATTTGAAGAAAACTGCTGCAGAATCGCATAGAATGCTTGTCGAAGCTTACGGTAAGCATGCTCTTGGTAAATCACAGTGCTTTGAGTGATTTAAAAAATTCAAAAGTGACGATTTTGACGTGAGAAACGAAGAACGTAGAAAACCACCGAAAAAATTTGAAGATAGCGAATTGCAAGCATTGTTGGATGAGAATGACGCTCAAACAACAACAACTCGCAGATCAATTGAATGTGACAGGAGAAGCTGTCTCCATACGTTTGAGATCTATGGGAAAGATCCAGAAGATAGGAAAATGGGTTCCACATGAATGAAAGACAGCAGGAAAACCGAAAAACTACTTGCGAAATGCTGCTCGGCATGATGGCTAAATGACTGGTTTGGCTCAAAAGAGCAACAATTTTTTTGGCGTGGCATCCACAAATTATCAAACAGGTGGAAAAATGTATAGCTATCGATAGGCAATACTTCGAATAAAATATTTTATCATTTTCAATAAACGTATATTTTCTATAAAAAAATTCCGGTTTCATATTTACATATCTGGTATGTTCTGATACAACTGGAGATCACTTAATTTTTTATATCGTTCTTAATTATTTATATGTTTCTTTACACTTGTCCCTAATTTCCTTTTTGTTTGTCCCATGTGCTAATAGCTTATCTTGCTATGTTCTAATAATCCTTCTTGAACATTGAATTTTATTCATATTAAGTAGCAAATTATATTATTCTTAATTGTAATTAAATTTATGTGGGCGTTAAGATACGTTATCAATATAATTATCATCATTATAATTATCATTATAGGGTAGATATTTATTAAATTTATAAAAGCCTATTTAATATAGAAGTAACTTGGTTACGCAATGATTTTATTAAATTAACCAAAAAACATATTAATAATTGTACATATAAAGTTCCTAAATACCATACTTGTAGAAAAAGTAAATTAATACCACCGCATTTAAACATGTATTGTAAACGTATTATGAAACACATTGCCTTCTATTATAACGACAAAAATACAAGTTCAAAAAATTGTGTAGAGAACATGTACAAAAGACAATACAAATTGAATTAAAAAATGCATAGATATAAGTATTGGTTAAGAAAAAGATTATTTATAATTACAGACAAGATATCGAAGCATCTTTCTTACAATATAACATGCACGTTTTTAATTATCAAGAAAGAAAAATAATATCATCTGTGGTACATTTAATGTAAAAATATGAAAATAAGTTACTACATTTAAAAAATAATAAATTAAAGGATATAATTAACAACAATAAAACGATTGAATATAATATATTAATAGACGTAATAAAAAGATCCACAGTTCTCATGGCTCAGATACAAAGGCCACTATTTTTATATAAGAAACAAGAAGAACATAGAGTAGAAAATTATATAGTATAGTATTTAATTATATAGTAATTTAATTATATAGTACACCGTATTTGTGACATAATGGTAACACTGACAATTTATAAAATAAAAATAACTAGATACATCTAAATTAAAACTTTGGTTTACTTCCAACACCCTCACTAAAGAATTTACTGCATTAATCCTAATCTTTGAGAAATTTGTTATTTTACAATGCTCTTAGTTAAAATATCTGCAGTCATGTCTATGATGCAAGATATTCAACTTTTAAATTATTAGAAATGGCATCTCTTACAAAGTATTTTACATCAATATATTTCGACATCATTATGTATTCTTATAATGTATGGAATTTACAGATAATTTTTGAGCAGTGTAATTATCGTTGTATAGAGTAAGCTCAGAAATGATAATGGAATCGACGTCGATTCGATTCCATTATTGAAAACGATAGGACAGTGTAAATTTCCAGTCAATTCAAATAATAAATTTCTGAAATAGATTGCTTCCTTTAGCTAATGCTATGTATTCAGCTTTGCAAATAGACAATGCTACAATTTCCTGTTTATTCGATTGAGATTGTTGAACTCAATAGCATAAACACAAATCCAGTATAAGATACTGAATTTATACTGTATACTGAAGTATACTGAATTTATGTTTATAGATAACTTTCTATCTTTAATGTTGCTCGCCCAATTGGCGTCTAAAAGTTTCTCAACTCTTTATCTTCCTTAACAAATTTTAAGTAATAATCTTTTGTAACTTTGCAAAACTCTTTTAACATACTGCCAATGAACATTTGTATAACAGTCATTGAATTGATTTAAGAAATTAACGCAAAAATCTATATCTGGACAAATTAGAATAGCTAAATACATTAAGCTCCCTATAAGCTGTCGATAAGATATATTTGTCGATAAGGTCTTATTACAAATAATATCATTTTCGCTATCGAAAAACATATTTTTATCCTAGGAGTATTAACACTTTTACTTTCAGTCATATTAAATTGTTTTAACAACTGATTAATCTATTGTTCTTGATCTAGTGTTATACATTCTTTGTTGTAATCTCTATTAATACGTATTATCCTTAAACAATTCTTTCCTTTTCCTAAATCTTTTATTTTGAATTTTGAATTTAATTTCTTTTTTTACACTTTCCATTTCACACGTGATGATTGTTTTAAATCATAGATTGCACGTTTTAATACCTTAGTTTGATCACTATCTCCTTTTACAAAAGCTTCAAGTTGTTTTATATTTTCTTCAAAAAAAAATCATAAAGAAAGCTGTAATTACAATACATCTATGTAGATGTCTAATTTCAATATTTAACTTTACTGACAAAGCAACTCTTAAGGTACAGTATCTTATCATGGAAGAAAATTTTTCATAATCTATGCCCTGAGTCTGGATGAAATCTCTTGCCACTAATTGGGTGCGATAACGTGGTTTATTCTCACTGTTTATTTTACGTTAGAACATTCATTTGTCATTTGTCAATCAACGATAGTTTCGCTAGCCGATAACAAGTTCCCAAGCATCGTTTTCCTCAAAGAAATCTATTTCTTTCATGGCCTGCTTCCATCCATCTTTATTCTTGATAATGCTTCCATTACCATTAGTGAATCATTGTCTAAGTTTGTTTCAGTGATTTTTTTCTACATTTATATAAGTAATCTTTGTTTGAACACTATATTGCTCGCTTTCCTCACTGAATCTTTCGTTCTTCTGTATCCTTTGATGTACTTGTATTGGAGTTGAGCATAATCTTTACTGTAGATTCTGTATTTTCCATTATTACTACCTCTCGATTAGTTATAACAAAGTCACTTTTTGGATTGTAGATCCGATATCCATATTATGATATGATCTTTATGTCCAACTAGGATTATCCTTCTGGATTTTTTATTCCACTTGAGTCTTCTATTTTTAGAGATGTGCACTATAATGTTTTCAAAAATTCTTAGGTGATCGCTGATGTCTGGTTTTCTACCAATCCAAATCCCGAACGTTTTATTATGCAATCCAAGTGCAATAGATCTATTTCGTAGATACACTGCAGTATTTACTGTTTCCGATCCGAATTTTTTATCTAATCCTGCATCGAATAATAAACACCTGACTTTCTCTATAACAGTTCTGTTCATCCGCTCCGATACATCATTTTGCTCTGGCGCATATAGATTCGTTTTCTGATGATCTATACCAATCTTTCTTTAAAAATTTTTCGAATTCTTCCCCGTTGTCTGATTTCAGTATTTTTATTCTTAATTTTCAATCATGAACTTGAAGTCTTTAAAGCATTCCAATACTGAGTCTTTTGTCTTGAGGAAATATAAAAGTCATTCTGTTAAAATTGTCCTTAAAAGTCAGGAAATATTTCGAACCGCTAATAGACTTAACTTCATGAGTCCACATATTGGTGTGCATAATTTCCAGTAATTTATTGGCTCTATTTTCTTTCTGATTAAATAATCTTATCTTGATTGCTTACCCTCACAGCACAGGGCAATTTTGTTCAATTCAGCTAATATCATTTTGACACGTTAGAGAACCTTCGACTATACCATTTTAATCAAGTCATTGTAGTTTATATATCCTAATCTACAATGCCAGACTTCCATTGTTATACCACTACTAGCAAGGAAACATTTTTCCGATTTGTCAACATTCAATCGATAAATATTGTTGACTAGACCTGCTGTAGCTACTAGCTCATATTATTTATTAAATATCTTATAGCCATTATACTCAAACTTGACTTTATTATCATTCTTTATCTCAGTTGGCTTACTGATAACAAATTTGTAATTAATTCTGGCACGTACAGCACATTCTTTATGGTATTGTCAAATCTTTTTGCTGACGAACTGCTTCCGATAATCTTAGTGATATTCGCCTTGACTTGATATCGGCATCTTTACTCTATTAGCCACCGTAATTTTTCGCAGATCTGTATTTTCACATACTCCTTCCAGCCAATCCTTCTTGTTATTAAATGTACACCCTTTTATATGTACCATTTATTCTTTTTAAACAGTTCACTTAGAAAAACTGCATTAAATATTGTACCATATTTAAAATTTTTTAACTTGGATTAGCTGAATCATTTATTATTCTTCTTAAGACATATATTTATAAGGGACCAATCTGTCTTCACATTTGAAACACCTTGGCTCCTTTCTATCATCTTTTATCTTTCTATCATTGTTTCGATCTGCTACTTTTTAGATATCCATACGTAGTCTGAAAGTATATGTTCAGACTTGTGGTCTTTATAAAGCGCTGTCTGCTTTGATTTTCCATATTCATAAGCTTCGTCTTAATATAATCCGCTGTAATAAATGGCAATTCCAGAATTCGATGGCCATCATTGGTGAAAATTTTTCCGACAAACCTGTCAAAAATAATGAGCCATTCTTCATCGATGTTGAATCCTGTGTCAGTTTTTCAGTTGTCTCCATGACTTGATTAACATATGAGTCCATCGAGTTACATTCTTCCAGCATGGATATTAATGCGCGTAATAGGTTAATCTGCCTAAAACCGAAATCATCAAATAGTGATCCACAGATCCTTCGTCATAGTAACTTAATATTAATATGCGTACAGTGATGCATCAGTCGTTATAATATTAATTTCGCCTTTGCCTGCTTGTCCTTATCGGCAATTTCAGTTTCCTCAATGAAGATAGATAAATTGTTTAGTACTAATGTTTTCAACGGTAAATGCCCAATCATTATACAATAGTTTTCGCGTTCTCTTTGGAACACTAGCAAGATAATTCGAAGTTATTTCAAAACTTTTCAATAACTTATAATATTATATCTAGGCTCATAACCTATTAATAAAAGATACACAGTCTTCACGACTCAAATACAAAGATTATAATTTTTATTATAAGTATAAATATTGAAATAAATCAATACAAATAAAAAGGAAGAGCTACGAGCTAACATTGACTCATAACCTTTTTTTTGATTGCATTGATTTTATTTGTATTGATTATAAGAAGCAAAAAGAACATAAAGCAATGTTACCAACTTGGCTTATTTTCCACCATTTCTAGCTTATTTTAATGCTTAGCGGGCAGTAGTAGAATGGTATCGTACCATCTGAGACTCAATGATAACACCGATAACGGACAAAATAAAAATAATTAGATACGTTAGTTCTAAATTAAAACTTTGGTTTACTTCCAATAGAATATACAATAAACAATATCGAAAACTCAATGCATAATAGTTATTAATATAAAATAGTTATTAATATAAAATAGATTAGATAAATAGTACAGTCAGTGATATTAATAATAATATAAAATTTCCATTCCACATAATGAATTTAACGTTGAAACAAAATTAGATAATGACTAAATGAAAAATGATCAATCTTAGTGGAATAGACATTCCATCTGAAGTACAAATTCTTTTACAATTAGGTTAAGTTACTTAAAAATGGTAAAGAGAGGATAATAATAGAATTTATTAAACATGTTGAAAGAAATATTTAATTAATGATAGAAATGAAGAATGTTATAAGGAACTAACTATTCTTATATATATGAGATATGATATCTCATACAGCACAGAAAGATTGCAGAAATATTGCAATATTAAATGGTTATGAAATGTTACTGAATCATTGCTGCAAGATTCCAATAGTATTAAGATGTCCACTTTTTATTATATTGCAACGAAACGTTCCAGCAATGTTGCAATTAAATAATGCATTTGGATAAATTTTTTACGAAGACTCTAAAATTAAAACTATTTTCTGTACATATATCTAACTAACTTTAATTTTTCTATAAATCACATTTCTTGATATGTGCTTTCCAAACGCAATTTTTTTTGATAAAACCATATATAAAAATATTTCAAGTATTATTAATTCTGAAGGATAAATTTATTTGTAAGAATAAAGTATGTATGTGTGTGCACAAACAAACAAACTGTAAATATTATCCACATTAACATAATAATACAGTAGCTTAGTAAGATAATCATGGCTTAAGTTAATTAATCACAGTAATTCTTTTTAATTCGAAGCCATTCCGAGTTAACTGAAATCGATTAAAAAATGACGATATGAAATTTATTAATAAAATTCGGATGCTGGTTTATTCTTGATTCACATCAGACATAAATACATTACCGATTACAAAATTAATTTCAATAAATCGTTTTTCAGCAGCTTAATTGCTTATCCGCGAGAAGAATCAACATAATAAATGTTCGTAGAAAGTTATCTTTGTTGTGCATAGAGCATCCGGCTATCAAATATTACCATTATAAAAATCGAGATATTGAGCAGCGCTACCGCCGCCGCCGCAGCCGTGCTCTATCTCATATACTTGCTATATTTACCATCTTTCTCTCAATACATTATGCCGTCCGTTGTACTCATGTGCAACCTATACTTACGATTTTTTTTTCTCATTGCAGCTTCTTATGTAACTTCTTTTTTATTTCTATTGTACTTATTCGATTATATTCTAATAATGTTTTTAAAGTGAGCACAGCGATATTATCAGACGCAATGATACCATTGAAGTTGCCGGCATGTAATGTGATACGAAGAATGTAAGAATGAATAGATATCGCGAAGATGGAAGGAATGAATAATTTCAAATGCTGAGACACACAGTTAATTTTTCATTAATTTTTCATTACTCTATGTATATATTAGGTGTAATAAAAAAATCTATTATTTTTCCATTCAATTTCATG
>NW_012130106.1:2478375-2483120 GCF_000143395.1 Atta cephalotes | reverse complement strand
CGCTGGCCATTACTTTCTCCCATTTTTCGAGTAGCATACGAATCTCGCGTCGAAAAAACTGGTCATCTTTTGAGACTATCCACGAATCGATCTCCGATTTTTTACTTCTTCATAAGACCGGAAGTGCTGATCAGCCAGGCCGTGTGCCATTGATCGAAACAAGTGATAGTCAGAGGGAGCAACATCTGGAGAATACGGCGGGTGGGGTAAGACTTCCCATTTCAACGTTTCCAAGTATGTCTTGATCACTTTCGCAACATTGGGGTCGAGCATTGTCATGCTGCAAAATCACTTTATTGTGTCTCTCGTTGTATTGCGTCCGTTTGTCTCGGCAAACGCATCAATTGCGTTCGATACCGATCGCCTGTGATTGTTTCAGTCGGTTTTAACAGTTCATGATACACTACGCCGAGCTGGTCCCACCAAATACAGAGCATGACACCTTGGACGTCAAAATCACCGTTCTTGAAGCGTTAAAACCACTCACGACACGTTCTTTCACTAATAGCGGCCTCACCATAAGTATTTGAGAGCATTCGAACTTCAGCCGCAGATTTCTTCATATTGAAGCAAAAAATTAAAACCTCCCGCAAATGACGAGAATTTGGCTCGTAAACTGACATTTTCAATCGAGAATAACTTTATGATGCAGACACAAATCGACTAATGTTTCTATGGGGTTATGTTGACAAATGCCCAAATTTATTGTATGACGTCTATTTGATCTATTTATTTCGACTACCACTTACCGCTAAAGCCATCTATAGGAAAACGGCGAAAACGAAATTATACACCTAATATATATATATATATATATTATCCATAATGTAATTAATAATTCACACTCAATATTTGAATTTTATCATAAATCTTACATTAAGTATTTGCCATGTCATATTTGTTATTTGACGCGTCTCGCGATGACGTCATTAATGCGATTTGATACAAATGCGACATTGCTAAATAGTGTACACGTGACCAGATTTTTCACGAACATTCAACATGGTACGGACATATTGTATTCTCAAAATGGCCGCGATGTTGAAACCAAGATAATATCAGGCCTTCGCGCTAGGCGCTCAGCAACGGAAATAATTTGGTTCTTTGAAATCGAGATCAATCGTTTATGATGTTATGGCAAAATATACGGCTTTAGAACAGTTCAACGAACGTTCCAGTATGTCAGCGAAGAAGAGTCACTCGAACGCATCGCGAGGACTCTTACAGTCGTGAAAGGGCTGATTTCGGGGTCTCAGGGCAATTGTTGCGAAAATTAGCATCGATTGTTGGTGTAAGCGAGCCAATAATGCGTCGAATTATCTTCGATACAAATCGTACACATTAAAGACACGACAGATGCTTTCTGAGGCTGCCAGGACAAGCCGAGTTGGTCGCCTCGGTTCTGGCTTCTCAACAGCCCAGACTTAAATCCCTTGGACTATTACGTACGGAGCATTGAAAGAGTCACAAACAAGTCTCGACATCTCAATGTGACGTCATTAAGGACCGCTATTGAGGCAGCATTCATCGGCAGCGCTACATTACAGCGTGCGTGCAAATGTTTCAGACCGAGAATAGAAGTCGTCATTCAAGCTAATGGGGGATATATCAAATAATTGTGCTCTACAAGGATCCTCCAAGCAATGTAAAAGGATTTTGTAATATTTAATTTTTTATTAAAAACATTTTGTTTAAAGAAATTGTTCGATTTGTCCAGATTTTGATGACGCACCCTGTATATATTCGACTGATGTCGAGGAAAATTAATAAATCACCGATATGTGTAGGCAGTCCCCCCACTCATTAAAAATAATTGATTTGAAAAATTAAATACACAGAATTTATGCACTATGTATGCGCTACTATTTCCAAGCATTTTCGATTTTTGCGCTACAACCTTTAAGATACTTCCCTTTTGGAACGAACAGGCATATTTACCTCTAACTTGTTTAAAATTGCAAAATTAAGTATTCTGACTGTGCAAAATAATTCTGTGATTTATGCGCTACTATTTCCAAGCATTTTTTATTTTTGCGCTGCAACCCTTGAGTCACTTCCCTCTTGGAACGAACAATCATATTTATTCTTAAATCGTTTATAATTGCAAAATTAAATACTTTATGCAAAATAATTCTCAAATTTATGCGCTACTATACACTTCTCTCTTGGAACAGACATATTCATCCCTAAGTCATTTAAGGTTGCAAAATTAAATATTGTGACTATGCAAAATAATTCTCTTTATTTATACTCAATGTTGTCTTGCGGAAGTGCTGAATAAGGGGAGTTTTCAATAATAAATAGGCGATGATGTCCGCTGTTCTTCTTTGTAGGAGAGACGCAGACTCATTGAATCCTGCACAATTAGGATACCGGCTCTTGAGTGCCTTTCTCTCATCCGGTTAGATTCTCCTTCAGAAACATCTCGGATGAGGGATGTGAAGATTTTTCTCCTCCTCACAAATAAAAAAATAATCATATGCAATATTAATAATTTATTCTGTTGCAATTGAAGCAAATATTAAAGATATAAAAATATAAAAATATCAAAATATTTAATTTATTTATAAAAGCTCTCGTAATCAAAAACTGTTTAGATGTGAGATGTAGTGGCATTTGAAAGCAAACGCAGTTAGATTTAGTATATATTTGTTCAATAAAACTGAGCAATAAGTTTATATAATATCTTTATTAATATGAATGTTTCGACTTTTTTTTAAACTATCTTCAGCGTATATCACTAGTTTCTTATTGAAATATTTCATTACTTGATAGATTGAGATGATTGCCAATTTGAATATTGATACCATCCTGAATTAGTTGTATAACTGTAAGATCTAAAATATGTTATTTAAAAATATTTTAAACATTTCAAAATAATTATCTATACCGCTGTTTTTTCAATTTGTACTCATCCAACATAATAAGTATAACATTCTAAGACCGCAAATAATGATAATACAAATTTAATAAAGTTTATCTTTAGAATATTGAGTTAATTCCTTGTCAAAATACAAGTCAAAATTATTTGTCATAATGATAAATAAATATTGAATGTGTCAACTGTGTTTAAGAAGAACATTGTAAATCATTAATAATAAAATATTAAGAAAGGAAAGTTATTATATAAAAAGTGAAATACAATCTGATTTGGATTTTCATTTTACAGTTTATTAAGAATAGACACATAACTGTGATTGATGAAAAAATTCAGTATCAATTTGTAAATTAATTGCGTTTTCTTGAAGTTTTATATATATGTAGCATTTCTGAAATTGACCTTTCACATAGGTACTTCTCTCTATCTATAATTCTAACATCATCCAATTTAAATTCATTATGTTCGGTGATAACAGTTATATTATTTGTCTTTCTATTAATTTGATTTTTATGTTCATTAATTCTAGTTTTTAAATTTCTTTTTGTTTGTCCAACATATGTTACGTCACAATCTTTACAAAAAAATTCTATAAACTTCATTTTTGTTTATATTGTATTTTTCGGTAGAACATCTTTTTGAGCTTTGATCAACCCTTCCCAATTTATTAATACTGAAAAATGACAATTTAGCATTGATGTCCTTTTCAATATTACCAAATCTTTCTGTTACATTAGGTATATATGAAATCGTGAACCATCTATGTCTTTTATCAGTTCATTTTCGTTATTTTCAGGTAAATTTTTATTGCTTAAAAATAATTTTTTAATTTTTATATTAATGGCATCAAAGATAAAACAAAGAGAGTAATCATTGTTCAAAAAAATTTCTATGATAAACATTAAATTTTTTCCTAAATTTTTTTTCTTCTGGAATGCGCTAATAAAAGGTGTGTTTGTCAATCATGTTCAAAATGACTCCTCTTTTTTGAGACGGAGGATGCGACGATATGAAATTAATGAATCTCTTCGAAAAATGTTGGTTTCCTATACCAATCGAACTCTAAATGATTATTATGATTGATCAAATCTAGAAAATTAAGTTGTCGCCTCTGATTTCTAAAGTAAATTGTATTCTATCGTGAAATGAATTAAAAACTTTCAATACATTGTCAATCATCCTATGTGGAACAGCCATGGCTACATCATCAACATATCAGTAGTAAAAGGAAATGTCAATAATCAGTCTTTGCAAAGCCTCCTTCTTAAGATCTTATAATACATGTCAGCTAAAATAGGAGACAATGATGAATCCAAGGATGAAAACATTACTTATAAATTAGTCATTAAATATGAAATAAGTTGACTTTAATATTAAATTTAAGGCTATTAAAAATTTATTTTTCGATATGGAGAATTTTTTTTCCATGTAGTGCCATCTTTTTTCAATGCTATTCATTACTAGTTCTTTTGGAATAAAGCGACATCAAGCGAGATTAATGTCATATCTCTACTCAGACACATTCAATTTGTAAACAATATTTAAGCTGTTTTCAATTACTTATTACTTATTACTCATTACTTATTACTCAGTTTTATTGAACAGATATACGTTAAATCTAATTGCGTTTGCTCTCAAATGCCTACATCTCACATTTAAATAAATATTAAAGATTGTGTTAAAATCGGAGAGACAAACAATATATAGTTACGTTTTCGCAAGAATGAGCAATGGAGGGGCCCTTCTTTATTTTAAGTATAATTCATAATGACATGCGCTAAATCAACTGGGACGTAATGTCAGCTTTATAACGACGTTGCGTTAATGAACATCAGTAGAAGTACATATCACATTCACTAGAAGTACA
>NW_012130106.1:2473212-2475048 GCF_000143395.1 Atta cephalotes | reverse complement strand
TACTTTAATTGATCTGTTCATTCATTTTTGTTTTGAAAATGCATTTTTGGACACAAAAAAACGGACCGAACTAATTTGTACTCCTAATAAAATGGATCATTCACTTCCGATGACTCTGACCCTCCTACATATTATGAAGATCAGCACACCGAATAATCTTCGGAAGGTTGTAGCAATCACCTATCACGTGTTACGAAGTTATATAAAAAAATTACAATAATATGATCTTGACTCACATTGTCAAGGTGACGACGTTGAGTGACTATTGGATACTTTCAGCAGACGAAGGTGAGAGAGGACGAAAAAGAGTGAGATAGGGGGAAAAAGAGAGGGTGGTGGGGGGGGGGGAGAAGGGGAAGGAGGTGGAGTTGGAGGTCGAAATTGGGGGAGGTGTGAGTAAAAAGTGATAGAGAAGAGAGGTGCATGTGAATGCAGACAGAAAAGAAGGAGACTTCATTTTTCATGAAAATCATCACTTTTTGATCTCTTGTATATCCCGAACAACTTGCCCTATTTTTATTTTTTTTAGCTCAATTATTCAGGCGATGTCGCCTTTCAGGATATGTTACGTGTGATTCAAAATTTTTTATATTTTAGTTTTGTATCTCCAAAAATGGACTTTGGTGGCTCGAGATAAGAGATTTGTAGTGTCTTTATGTCTTTTAATTCTTTTTTTTAACATGGCCAGAGACACTATCGCGTCTCCTGATAAATTACGTTCTGGTTAGATACAAAATTTAACTTATCTTTTCCACTTTTAATAAGACTTTTTAATGTGTTAGGAAAAGCTAGTTTACAATGGAACATACTGGAAATAGGAAGGAAACTTTTGGAAATAGATTTGATGTAAAGAATCGTAAAATATTTGCCTTTAACTTAATGTAAATTACATGTAACATGTTTATTATATATATGGAACTTTAATCTTTGTTCAATTATAGAGAAGATAAATGAGAGAGAATAACTTATTTAAGAAAATATATGAACAGCATCAAATTTTTTTATTGGAACTGTGAAAGAGAATAATTTTGTCTATGAAGCTGATAATAGTGCCTTTTTTGTGGCAAAAAAAATGGTTTGAATGGAAATGAAGGAACCTTCCCGAAAACGTTCTTTTTATGGTAAATGTCAAATATAATTCTCTATAACAAGCACTATAACAAGCACTATAACAAGCACTATATCAAGAAAACTCAATCTACCACTTGTATCAATCTCCAAAGTAAACTGCAATCTCATATATAAAGAATTAAAAATATTTAAAGTCATTAAATATCATGAAAATGCTAGAATGACATCATCAACATATCTAAAATAAAATAATGGTTGTACTGATAATTCATTGATTGCTATTTCTTCTAGATCTTGTATTACAAAGTCGAAATATATATTTGTGATTTATTTAATTTTTCCTCCGCTCCAATATAAATGTAATGTCGTCATCTTCATTCGGATCTCTCCTCCGCTTTCTATCGGCTGCGAGTGCGACTTGCTTTCTCCTTCTGCATTTGTTGAGTCGTCTCCAACCCGTCAACAACCCGTCAAACAGCTTACTTAATTGTGCGATAACATTCGCAGTGCCATGCCTGAAACCAAAAATAAAATATGAAATTAATATTGCAAATAATAGAGATATCACATTTTTCGATAACTTCGCAGATATTAAGAAAAATCAAGAATATCAATCAAGCTAAAAATTTTATCATTTATATCCATCATGACATTAATATTTACATATTAAATAATGTTATATATCAATTAATATTATATATTATATATATATATATATATATATATATATATATATATATATATATTACAACACGAGTGTNTCTA
>NW_012130106.1:2471342-2473192 GCF_000143395.1 Atta cephalotes | reverse complement strand
TATATATATATATATATATATATATATATATATATATATATATATATATATATGTGTATATATACTTGTCACTTTGTAATTATAACATTGAGAATGACCCAATTCGATTCGAAACGCTGTTTGTTATTTTTAATTTGTCTTAATTCTTTATAATTATATGCAAACTTTGAATAGCTTTTCATCATATTTTAATATCTTTTACTTAATTTTATTCCTTTTTTCAATCTAGAATTATTACTCATTAACATAGATCTGTGGCATACGATACTTGTCTTCTCATTACATTTCCTGCAATCTTCGGAAGATTAAGCAGTTACCCATCTCATTAAGAAGTTACTAAAAATGAAATAAGCA
The DNA here is from genome assembly GCF_000143395.1 of Atta cephalotes. Taxonomy (NCBI): domain Eukaryota; kingdom Metazoa; phylum Arthropoda; class Insecta; order Hymenoptera; family Formicidae; genus Atta; species Atta cephalotes. The sequence goes on along the minus strand of NW_012130106.1, from coordinate 2,472,838 downwards.
ATTCAACTCCGATGACGTCGACCGTAACATATATAGTCAAGATAATAATCCTTAGTGATCATCAAAGAACAAATCCATTCCAGTGACCTTGATTCTCCCACATTATGAAAATCATCACATCGAACAATCTTCGGAAAATTGTAGCAGTCATCCATTACGCATTACGAAGCTATTCAAAAAAATTAGAATGACCCTGATTCATATTATTGCAGTCATGACTCTGAATAACTATCAGACATTTTCAATAGGCGATCGTTGTTCATTGAGAAGCTATTAAAATTATTTGAAGTACAAATTAGTTCGATTCGTTTTCCTAAAGATGGCTCTAGCTGTTGTGAATGGTTCATAGTGACAGCTGATTTTGGCGGTTTCAAAGAGGTTAAATATCTGCTAATAATATTCAGTTTATATCGCTTTGAGTTTCATACAAAAATCTTGATTTTGTTTGAAATGTGATGAATTTTGTGTTAACCAAACAGCATTTGCGGGAGGTTTTGATTTTCTGCTTTAATTGGAAGAAAAGAGCGGCTGAAGCCCATCGAATACTTGAAGTTTATGGTGACACTGCTCCAACTGATAAATCATGTAAGGAATGGTTTTGACATTTCAAGGATGGAGATTTCAGCGTTGAAGACAAGCCTCGCTCTGGACAGCCAAAAAAATTCAAAGACAAAGAATTAAAGGCATTACTCGAAGAAGATCAGAATCAAACGCAAGAGGAGCTTATAGAATCATTGGGGGTAACTCAACAAGCCGTTTCTGTATGATTGAGAGCCATGGGAATGATTCAAAAACAAGAAAATTGGATGTTTTATGAACTGAAACCGAGAAACATTGAAAGGCGATTTTTCACTTGCGAAGAGCTGATTCAAAGACAACAGAGAAAAGGTTTTTTGCATCGGATTGTGACTGGAAATGAGAAGTGGATATTCTATGACAACCCCAAGAAGAAAAAATACTACGCTAAACCCAGTCAATCGTTGCCATCGACCTCAACATCAATACCACGGCCGAACATTCATGGTTCGAAGATCATGCTCTGTATCTGGTGGGAACAAAAGGGTCTTGTTTACTGTGAGCTGCTGAAATCTGGCGATTCCATTACGGGCGATCGATATCGGTTACAATTGATTCGTTTGAGCCGTGCATTGCGAGAAAAACGGCCGGAATACGAGCAAAGACGTGATAAAGTTATTCTTCTTCATGACAAAGCTTGGCCTCATGTCGCTAAAGTCGTAAAAAAATATTTGGAAACGCTCAAATGGGATGTTTTACCACATCCGCCGTATTTTCCGGACATTGTTCCTGCTGATTACTAATTGTTCCGAAGGATGCAGCACTATTTGGCAAGTTACCGGTTCATTTCTTTCGCAGAAATCGAAAATTGGCTCCAAAATTGGATCGTCTCCAAAGATGAGACATTTTTTCGAGATGGAATTCGAAAATTGCCTGAGAGATGGGAAAAAAGTAAGCAGCAATGGACAATACTTTAATTG
>NW_012130106.1:2448470-2467522 GCF_000143395.1 Atta cephalotes | reverse complement strand
GTTTTCGAATTAGAAAAGGAAACGTCTAAGCTAATATGCGGTTAAGCCGCGCGAATTCGTAGGACGGCCCACACTCGAGCAGCAGCGACGGCGGCAGAAAGAGGGAAGGAGCGCTTCGTCGCCTGACACGACCTGGCATGGCGATCCTATGTGTTTCGCCGCATCGCGCTTACATTCTCCAAAAATGTTATTTTAACTGAAGTTTTTCTTATCATTATAAATCACGTTAGCACGATTAAATATATTTTAATATAATTATAGATATGTTAAGTGATATAATTAATTAGAGCATGCATTACGCAAAGCGCTAATCATCGCGATATCTTTCCGCTTGCTTTATTATACGATGTTTCTATTTAATTACGCTTCGAGATAGACTTCGTTGGAGTTATCGCGTTGTTTTATGCTAAATTTTATTATTTTTATTTTTTGACATATTAATGCATGTACACTTGAAATTATAATATAAGCTCGCGTAGATAGATATCGCGTATATAGATATAAATCGCTATATTGTAAATCCAGATATATTATTTTTCCATGTATAATGACGCATTTGACTGAGATTTTTTTCAACACCGTTTTCTTATCGTTTAACAAGTTTAATTATTCCATTAAAAACGTTCTTAAATTTTATTAAGCTTTAATGTTCACTGATGAATAAAATTTAAATTTTCTTTCACTGAAAAGATTGTTTATATATATATATATGAGATGTTTAAGTTTGTAGTAATTGAAAACTTAAATATATTGAAAAATACTAATTGAGTGTTTTAGTTTATTTTCATTAAAAACTCCATCCATCAAATTTAATGCCCATGTTTATTACATTGAAAAAAATCTATAACTTACAAGGAAAGGGACTCAATGTCCCTCTCCGATTTTAATGAGCAGTATGTTATTCTCCAGACAAAAATAAGCGACACGTATTTTTTTATACGTGCCCATACGCACTTTTAAAGAGTGAAACACTCCTTGAAAAAAAATGATTTTTCTCTTTTGTAGTGAATATCATTGGAAAAATCGGTGTTTCTCTTTCGAAACGAATGTCGCTGGAATTGTAAGAGATAGAAAAAAATTTTCAGAAAATAGAATGGCGTCGTATAATAAAGCAAGCGGAAAGGTATCGCGACGATCAACACTGACGACGCTTTGCCTAATGCTCTAATTAATTACATCGCTTAGCATATCTATAATTGTGTTAAAACGTATTTAATCATTCTAAATAACATGATTTATAATGATAAGAAAAACTTCTGTTAAAATAACATTTTTGGATAATGTAGACGCAATGCGGCGAAACACATAGGACCGCCATGCCAGACTGTGCTAGACAAGCGCTACTTCTCTCTCCCTGCACGCCGCTGTTGCCGCAGCTCGAGTGTGGGCCGTCCTACGAATTCGCGCGGCGCGGCTTAAACGCATATTGGCTTAGACGTTTCCTTTTCTAATTCGAAAATTATAGCGAATATCTCAAAATAGTATAAGAATTTTTTATCCATTCTCCGCCCCCAATGTGGCTCCGACCTATCTTAAGAGATATCCTGTATATATATATATATATAATATATATATATATACGTATATATATATAAATATAATAACATGTTTAAGCGATGACATCATCAATGTAATGTAATACAAATGTTACGTGATCAAGTAAATGATATAAAATTAGAAAAGAAAATTTCTAAAATTTAGTCGTACCGCGTCAATGCAAGCGATAGCATAAACCGCGATTTGATAGAGCAAGCGACCCAGCTGAATACCATAGAAGAGTACGTCACACGAAAACAACGATGCGACGAACTCATAGAATTTCTGGAAGAGCAAAGTTATGCGAAACGCCCGTGATTATCGATCGGCAAGAGATAATCAATGATCACATATATTGCGAGGCTCGAGAGTTTATTGAAGGATTCGGTGCGTGGACGATTCGTGCATGTGGATATGGATTTTGATGGCGCGAGATCGAAGCGTTCAAGAGTCGTATATTGATAGGCGCAGTGATAAACTTTAATCACATCGAGCCGCGATGATTTTTAGAAGATGACGCTGACAATGTAATGCTCGAGCGAATGAGAAACACTGTAGAAAGACATGGTGTAAAAGTGAACACCGCGTTCAACGGCGAGTTCGCGACGAAGGATAAATGTGCCAATAAGAGCATAATTATAAAGAACAGCGAGATATATAGATGCACCGATATGCGCGAGTGGTACAAGCGGTACATCTTCGAGCCTACCTAGCATCGCTCGAAGAGTACCAAGAACGTGACAGCGAGTGAGCATTGTCACGAATTCTTAATTTGGTAGTGAATGTGAATGAGCACAATCCAATGTGCATGGGATGTTATTTCGAAATGCCACGGAAAATAGCGACAAAACGAGTAGTAATCAACGTGCATTCGATAGACAATGCGTGTTTCGCGTGGCCGATGATCGCCGCTTCAAAAGTCATGTGGATAAAAAAACGTCGTATCCGCATTACATGACAATGTTGAATCTTACGGATATCGAATTTCCGATAACATTCAAAGAAATTCCGAAATTCGAACGGTTGAACGCGATGTTGATCAACGTATATGGCATCGAAGCAGGTTTTTCCTCTATGGTTCACCGATCAAGAGGGACAAGCATGCCAATCTCCTGTACCTAGATCACGCAACAACAACATTAGATATCCACTTTGCGTGAATAAAAAATCTATTCCGTCTTGTAATCACAAATTACTGGAAACGAGAACAGGAAATTTTTTTGCGATCGATAAGTATAATAAGAAAAGTTGATAAAAAAAACAATATTTAAAAAACAATAAAAAGAAATAGATAAAATGATTTCTCTATTATTTGTAGGTGCCTTCATTACTTCAGCTCGAGCGCAAAGTTGGAGATCACAGTGAAGACTGAGATAAGATGAACGATTGTATCATTCGACTGCCGAACAAGGACAACAGGTAGCTCGAATTCAGCAATTATAACAACCGGGAACGAGTGCCGTCGTCTACACCGACCTGGAATGCATTTTTAGAAGATGGAATCCGACAAGGAAGATTCGTCGTCGTACGCGTATCAACAGCATGAAGCGCTTAGCGTAGGCTACTACAATACTATGCGTACGACGACACATTATCATTGTACCACTTCCGTCGCAATGAAGACTATATAGCGTGGTTCGCGCGACAACTCAACGATTTGGCGCATCGCGTGAAAACTGTCGAATCCACCAACATGCCCATGAAACGTTGTTGTTCAAACAGTAATGGGAGACATACCATAGCGCGAGGCGTTGTCTGCGAGAAACCGTTCACGCTATTTCATATTCGGATGATACGCGAGTTCGTGATCATTGCCATTTCACCGAGGCCGCGATGCGGTCCAGCACATTCGAATTGTAACTAAATTATAAAATTAAATTATAAAAATTTGTTCTACATTCCAATGTATTTCATAATTTATCAGACGCGCATTTTATAATAAAGGAAATTGCCGCGTACGATGGACATGTACTATCGATAACAAAGGAAAAATATATTTCACTAAACATGTCGATAGCACCAAAGACAAAAATGAAAAGAATTTTCAGAAAAATTGCATAAAATTAAGGTTCATTGATTCATTCAAATTTTTAAATGTAAGACTCGGTAAATTGGCGTCATATCACGACAAAGATAAATTAAAAATTAAAAATTATAAATTAAAAATTGTACGTTCCGAATTTCTAACATTATCAAATGAAGAATTCGAAAACGTGCCACGAAAAGGTGTCTTTCCGTACATTGACTGCGTCAGAAAATTGCAGGACGTTTATCACCGCGCGAATTATTTTTCAGTTCGTTGACAGGCAATACAATATCCTAGAGCGATTACGCTCACGCGAACGTCTGGCAGCGATTCTCCGAACGCTCGGCGAGTACAGTGATCTGTACTTGAAAACTATCTTGTTATTAGCTGACATTTTCGAAAATTTCCGCAATAGTTGCGTCGCGGTCTCGATCCCGCGCTGCAATACTATTATACATTGCCAGGTATCACATAGAATGTCATGCTGAAACATACGCGCGTAAGATTCGAATTGCTCATCGATATTGATATGATTATGTTCATTGAACGCGATATACGCGACGGTCTCAGTCAATGTTCCGATAGATACGCGCAGGATAATAACAAGTACATGTGTTCGTTCGACCTATCGAAACCATTGTCATACTTGATGTGTTACGATGTGAATCATACAATGGTGGATAATCTATACGGATAGGCGATGTGTCAACCTTTGTCATACACCGAATTTCGATGGGTTGAAGACGAACTTTGACGTGAGCGTAATTGCTCCGGTTCACCTATCGGTTATATTCTCGAGGTCGATCTCGAGTATCCACAGCATTTACATGACCAACACACTGACCTACTTTTCTGCCCAACGCGCGATAAACTTTGCCGCCCGGCAAGCGCGAAGATAAACTTTTAGCGATGTTTTACGATAAGCAGCGTTACGTCATCCACTACCCAACCTACAGCAATGTACTCGTCTTCGCGTAATAAAGATCCAGGTGCTACAATTCGTTCAATCTCCATGGCTCCGCGATTACATTGAACTCAATACACAATTTAGAACGCGCGCGAAAAACGATTTGCGGAATAGGTGAACCAAAAAGCGACTTGACATCCTGTTATTATAGGAACCATATGTCAGGAAGCAGGGCGAGAGCTACACCTTTTATGGATTAAGAACGGAGATGAAAGTTGCTGCAATTTAGAATGCCTCATGGTCGTTGGTAGCGGTCAGCAATCCCCGATTGCAGATGATTTTTGTCTCGCAGCTTAGCATGACCCACTGTGTGTGTGCGGAAGTGCAGGCCTATCAATATACATCGTATCATGTTACTTCCAGTATAGCGACGAAATCGAAGGCCACCTCAGGCACGAAAAGGTGTTTCATTCCCTGAGAGGCGAGAGACTCATAGTGATGGTAGGTGCCAACGCACGATCGTCGCTCTGGGGTTCTGAGACTGTCGAAAGAGGAAGAAAGTTTGAGATCCTCATTTAGCCTTGAAGTAATAAACGAAATCCATCAACGGCCCCTTCGAAACGAAGAAAGGATCGTCTTTCATAGACGTGACCCTCAAATAAGCCAACTCATTGGCACATGGAAGGGAGACGAGAATGGACGACCAGTGACCACAGTTTCGTGGAGATCGGGCTGAGGGCGCCAAGGACGGTGAATGACCGCAGAATTGCAAACAGTAGGTTCAACATACGACGGGCCGACTGGGAACGATTCAGTGAGAGCCTGAAAAATCTACCCGGGTCAAGACTTGGGGCCTCGGCCCGAAATCTGCGGAAGAAGCAGAAATGATGGTTGGAGAGTTACAGGAAGAAATATTGGAAGCATGCGAAAAATCGATGCCGAGGAAAAGAGTTTTCAGAAAGTCAAATCCGTGGTAGACGGAAGAATTGACAAAATTGAAAAAAGAGATGAGCCAAAAAAGGAAAATGATCTTAGGATTAAGAGGATCAAGGAATCAAAGGACTGACTCTGAAGTTGGAACAATCAGTAGAGAAAAAGAAAGAATATCAAAAATCCTTACGCCAATATAACAGGGCGATAAGGAGAACAAAATATGAAAACTGGTAAAAGCAAGCGAATAAGCTAAAAATAGAAAAGGTCACAAGCACATTGAGAAAAGGCGAGCATATGACAAAGACTGTAAAGGAAACAGCACAATGTTTGTTGGATACACATGTACCAAATGACCTAGACCACGAAGACACGCAAGAAAGCGTAATTAGAAATATAGCAAGAATAGCATCAGACACAACAGACGCTTCATTCTTCATGGGGAAGGAAATGGTCATAACGATCAAAACATTCAAGAACGATAAAGCTCCAGGCATGGATTTAATAGACATCAGTAAGTAAAAATATCGGTAAGAGAAATCCTTGAGCAATTCCTAAGAGTATATTTAATGGGTGTCTTCAGTGGGGCGTCTTTCCTACAATCTGGAAAGAGGACTCATTATGAATCTTTCTGAAGGGCGAGGACAAGGATATGAAGAATCCAAAATCCTATAGGCCAATATGCCTCCTCCCTATAATAAGGAAATTTTTCGAGAAGCTTTTCAAAATGCGCTTAACAGACACAGTATTGGCGCCGGGAAGAGTCAATCGGCAGTTCGGATTTATGCCGAGCAGGTCGACGGAGGACGCGGTCGTGAAGCTGCGGCGAGCAGTTTCTGCCTCGAAAGGAGGTACACTGTGACGTTACTCTTTGACATTTCCGGTGCCTTTGACTCACAACATCTAGTGGCCCTTAGTGTTGCAAGGATTGAAGCCCTTAGTGTTGCAAGAAGGGAATGTCTTCGAAGTTCTTCGAAGCTATTTCGATAAAAGGCGAGTAAGCATCTCAATAGGTGATACAAAAGTATCAAAGTGAGCAACAAGAGGATCCGCAGGATTCAGTGCTCGGGCCAACTTGTTGGAATTTAATGTTCGATGAACTGCTAAGGATGCTAGAGGTACAAGCTAAAGATCGCTTCGTAGCATTCGCAGACGATCTTATTATATTGGTAAGCGGCAACTCTCGAGATAGAAGCTGGCAGATATTAGTAGATCAGAATAGTGTAAATCGAATAGTGTAAATCGGCCAAACTTCAAATCTCCGAGCGAAAGACTAAAGCAATCTTGTTCAGAAATGAGGAGAATTAAGAAGGGCCAAGTCGATAGACAAGAAGAAGTACACCAAGATAGAAGACCAAAGAACAGGAAGAAAAGTAAACTTTAAAGGTAGACCATCCACTGGATAGGTGAGTTAAAAATCAGATTCAAAGACTCAGTTAGGTATCTTGGTGTTCGATAGAGATATACGAGTCGAAATCACATTGCAAGTATCTAAAGAGTAAAGTAGGGATACTCTTCAACAAGCTTGGCAAGCTGGCAAGATCCCGATGGAGTCTTAAATGCAGAACGCTTTCTACCGAGGAGTATTCATCCCGATGTCGCATATGCGACTGCGGGTGGGCTGATCTGTGTACTGCGAAAAAAAGTTCTTAGGACTGTGCAGCGCGAAGTGCTTAGCACACACAAGTGCATATCGCACAGCGTCATGGGAATCTCTGCGCGGTAGCAGGACAAACTCCCATTGATCTACTCTTATATGAGCGTAGAGCCCTATATGAGGTAAGAAAGAGTAAGGATGTAGACATAAATGGAACTGTAATCGGAAAAGATACGAAAGACGTAAAGAAAGTAATAAGGAAAGAAATAACAAAAATGTGGCAAATTAAGTGAGAAATTTCGATAAAGGATCGAGTGACGTTCACCTTCTTCAATAGCATACAAGGAAGGCTTCAGACTAAATGGGTTCAGCCCAACTACTGGTCTACGCAGATTCTAACTGGGCATGGTAACTTTCATGCGAAACTTTCACAATTAGAGTTTATTGAAAAAAGCTCATGCAAATGTGGAGCTGAAGAGGACACGGTCTGGCACCTCAATCATTTTAGAGTGCCCAGAATTTGAAACGCAAAGAATTGCTTTATGGGATGTAGTTCCTATATATAAGATAACGAAACTGGAAACTGCCTGAGGCGATACAATTCCTAGTGTCAAACATTTCAAATGCCGAAACATTTCAAACACTCATCGATTTCTCTAAAGAATCATTATGGCATATAAAGCAACTTCAAAAAGAGGACTAGATTCTGGGATTATTTACCAAGAGCCGATCCCCTCAAAGTGATGTGTGAAGCTCAGTTAAGGGAGACCTGTCTCTCATCACAGGAGAATCTCTGACAAAGCAAATCCGTATATTACCACGCATCACTAAGCAGTTAGGCAAACATAACATAATAACACTATTATTACAGGATCAGGGCGTGATACGTACGTCTAGGGACGAGACGTAAAAGAGTAGGCTTTCTAGTGGGATTCCCCGTGGGCGCGAGGCGCCTCGAGAACTCAAGACTTGAGACGCGTCGCGGCGAAACTGCTCATTCCTGCAGAAAAGCCCTGCAGGCGCTGCTGGGTTTTTTTGTGGATGAGACGGCATATTCGCCCCGACAACTTCTTTGGGATGGGGCCGACTAACAATAATTGTCTACCTGAAAGATCGTCCCTTTGAAATTATTATCGGTGTGTCTTACTCTCGACCTTCTCGAGGGACCCTGGCGAAATGGGATCTTTAGATTTAGCGCTACACCTTTCCTCGTGGACGGTACTTCCGCTGATCTTTTCACTCCGAGAAGACCAAGAATCCAGACGAAGTCTTCAGCTCGAATGATGAGAGGAACGCAGTACCGATCGACTCAACTACTGATCATTAGAGAAATTCAGCATCATTCAATGATTAACGAGCAAGGAAACCATCTCACCAACGACCACTGAGAAGAGACGCTCGAAGGAATTCCGACACTCTCATCAAACAGTTCTCCTAACTACGCACCAGCAGGATCCTCATCTTTCTATACATCAGCAGGATCACCACCTTCCGCCGAGAAGATAGTCCTTCAAAGGACACGGAGAAACTCGGACCGATAAAACTCACTACGACTCTTCCAAGAATAATCTGGAAAGAGAGAAACAATTAAGAAGAAATCAATTGGCCCTTTTCAAGGCTACATTATACCAATCGCCCTTTTCAGGGCTACATTATAAAATACCGTACATTAAATTATAGAAGAATAAAGATACTTTTTAATACAAACTCGCTACGGATTATTTTCATCGCTTTAGTAATATAAGTACATTCCCAGATTGCAATTGAGAACAATTGAACAAAAAAATTATTTATTTACTTATAATTATATCACACTTATTGTATTATGGTAACTTACTTTCAGTTTTTTATTTACTATTTAGGAATATATCTATGTTATCAAGCGATTTAAATATGTTGTAATACCTTTTTATAAGTATGACAATTTTGTTTATGTAATTCTATTTTTGTGTTAGAGATTGTTTAGAAGACCAAACACAACTTGTCAGAACGGCCGAGTTGTAGCGCGAGAAGGTTTAATGTATGTAAATCTGTGCGAGCGTGTGTGATGAGGGTGCGCAGAAAAAAGAAGAGCAAGCGACCATATGTTCTCGAGAGAGATGATCGACTTGAAAGAGATCAAAAAGTTTGATTATATTTGGCTATTCTCTAAATCAATTCTTTAGCAATTGTATATACACCATTAGCGTCTTACATGGTAGATAAAGTAATAAAGTTATATTAAAGAAATTATAATTTAAATGAAATATTTTGGCTGAAATAATTAAATTATTTGAATTAACAAAATTATTATTTGAGTGAAATAATAAAGTAATTAAAAAAAAACAGTACAATTGCTCAAATTAATGAAGTTATAATTTAGATAAAATAATATAATATTTTAAGGGAATGCTAGAGTGTCCTATTTTATCATTAATTATTAAGACTCTTTTCTTTGAATTGTGTTTATGGATTGAAAAGTCCTTCTCCACAATTAAAATATCGACAACAAAGTAATTCACTGGTTACAATTCAATACAAAAAACGAAAGAAAATTGAAGACTTACAGTTTTGTTATCGACTTATAGTCGACACGTCATAATATATAATATGCTGCCTATAAGAGTTTCAAACTCTTTTCTCTTATACTAAAGCCCCTACCTCGTTTCTAAAAGCATAGGATTATTCTTTTAGATTTTCTGCAATTTTCCTACTTTTTATGAACGTGCAAGGTCTGAAATTATTATATAGCACATTTTTTATTCGACTCGGTGTCAACTTAGAAGTGCCATTTCTCTTCGGTCGCATGCAAACAAAGTACCGCTATTCAACTGCAGAAACTACAGATTGAATCATTGTATAAACTAACAATATATTATCAGCTGAAAACGCCATATAATATATTATATATATAATATATTTTTGTATGTATAGAAATCTATATCAGGATCGTTGTTTAGAAAAGGAATCGTGTCTTTGCCGCATCGGCGATGATGCCAAACTAGAATCGATAGAAATCACATTCTTGAATTGCAGAACGAATTATTGAAACAAAAGTACGACAGAGTGAGACAAAGAAAAAACAAAAAAGGAAGTTCCAATTGTAATCGGTGAGATCGAGCTGGGCTCGACGAGCGAAACAGCGAGTCTATCCTTCAGAGTCTCTCTCTCTCTCTCTCTCTCTCTATGATCGCTTGTTTTTAGCGACCGAAACAATTTTCTGAACAATTTTTGGCCGCTCAACGTGTATAAATAAAAGGAAAAGAAACATTATAGATAACGTATAAATTTTAATAAATTATATTAATTGTACACGCAGTGTATAATTTGAAACGATATTTAACTCGCGCTGATACAATTTGGTAAATCCGTTTCACGCAAATATCCCTAACTGCACTGCAGTCTACCGCGCTTTCCCTCACCACCAGAATTCGCCGTGCGCTCACCAGATCGTCACGTGAGTGACCCGATCGCCTTCGTGCATCTTCGAGCATGTACACGCTTGCTGCTCATCGTTAATTGTTTTGTTTCGTTCCTAAAGAAGACAACGAATTTTTTTCTTTTCTCTGTGTATCTTCTCACTTGAGCAAGCATAGTACAGTTCGATTTTGTACAAGACAAATAAAACAAAATTCTGTACAAGCAGCATTTACATTATTTTACAACAGTACATTATTTACCACGCAGTATAAACCACAAGGCATTTGGAAAGAGAAAAAGCGTGTTTCACCTAACGCAAGAGACATCAAGTCTCATTTCACGTAAACATTGGTCCTTTGAGTCAGATATAGAGGATTGAGAGAATACAAAGAATATCGAGGCATACGGATGCATACAGATACACAAGTATCGCAGACTAATCGGACGAGATATAGGTTAATGCATACAAGCATAAAACATAAACACACAACAAGCATAAAACACACAAGCATAAAAGATATACAATGAAAAAGATGTAAATAATCATCACACTAACGTATATATTCAATTGTTATCACTTTCTATATTCGGGCTATTGTGTAACGAGTGGCCAATATACACAACGAACGAAATTAAAATCATTAATTTCGCTCAAAAGAACATGTTGCATTTTCTATTAAGCAATTAAGTCATTATCTCACATGAGAATCAACATCTCAACAATGAGCGCGTTGATTTTAGCGGAAGCTAAAACCAAAAGAGCTCAAATACGAGTAACAAGACTAAAAAACTTTCATAGAAAATTTTGACCCAAATCAAGGATTACGATATGAGGTTAAAGAGCGTAAGAAAAAATTAGAAGATTTATGGTCTCTGTTCGACGCGGTTCAATCACGTATCGAAATTCTGAAAAATATTGATCCCGCAATCGTTGACAAAGATGTTCTTGAACAGCAATCACAACATCGAGCAAGTTTCGAGAATCTTTATTTTCAGTTAATTTTTAATTTCGCGTTACGAAATGGTAATTGAGCAGTTCAATCAAAATGCACTTCCATCCTCTTCCCGTTCCAACAATAATTCAATTCAATACGAGAGAAAGAGAAACGCGCATTAGGCTGCACACAATAGATTTATCAGTTTTTTTAGATTCCTACGAGGATTGGTATTTTTACCAAGACACCTTTGAAAAACTAATCCATTTAAATGAAGATTTGACTTTAAAATCGAGAAATTCCATTATCTCCGGTCTTCATTAAAGGATAAGATTGCAGAGATAATACACTCTATAGATACCACGACTGACAATTATCAAGACGTGTGAACGTAAAAAAGTAGTTTGACAACAAGAGATAGATCGTTCAAAAGCATATTCGAACAATATTTGACGTGCCTGCTGTCCACAAAGAAAATCATATAGCTTTCAGAGAATTACTAGACACCATTTTCAAACTGCATGCCCTCAAGGCTCTCAAGAGTCTACCGAATCGTGGGACGATGTAATTATCCACATAATCATTTCTAAACTTGACATATCCACCAATAAGTAGGAAACTAGTATTCTCGATGCGAATATACCTGATCTAAAAATGTTAATGGATTTTTTGTCAAAGCGATGCCAAGCGTTAGAATCCATACAAAGTAGGGCTCTTATCAATCAAACAAATAATATTGTTCATAAGCAAGTCGGTAAATCCAAAAATACTTCAGTCACAAATATTGCTTCTAATCTCTCTTGCGCATGTTGAAAAGTGAATCATCAAGTTTATTATTGCGAGGAATTTCTCAAATTGTCAGTGGAAGAAAAATTCAAAGTTGTAAAAAAAGCAAACCTTCGTATTAATTGTCTAAGATCCACAGCGCACCAAGAAAAATTATGTAATTCAGGCACATGCCGCAAAGTAAGAAACACAATACTTTGTTACACACATCTAATTCAAACATTTCAGAACAATCCACATCCAATTAAAAAACGAAACAATCCATATCAAATTCAAAAATATCAAATCAAGACAACAATGTTCCTCTTCCAGTATCTACACAATGTACATCAAGTCATCTTTAAATCAGTTCTTTACATCAGTTCTTTAAACATTTTATTATCGATTGCAATCAAATACATACGATTCAAATAACACATCTCATTCATGTCGTATATGACATGTCGTATTGACAGTAATTCTCAAATGAACTTCATAACAAGAATTTGCTAATCGCTTGCAGCTTAAAGAACAATCACTGAGATTTTCGTAGCAGGAATTGTGGAAGAAACTGTTAAGGCAAATAAGTTTGTCAGCGTGTGTATCAAATCGCTTCTATAATTTTAGCGACAATATAGATTGCATGATATTGCAAAAGATAACACAAATTTTACCTCAGAACTTTATATCCATACAAAATGTGTTTATTCCAAACAATATAAAATTAGCGGATTCTAATTTTGTGTACCAAGCATTGACATGTAGGTGCAAAATTATTTTGGCGAATCATTTGCGCAGGTCAAATCAGACAATCCAATAATATGCCTATCCTAGAAAAAATACATTTTGGATGAATTATTTCAGGCGTTGCGGCAAGTGCTACAACTAAATCAATTCCTTTGATTAGTTTTCATTTGACTGCAATAGATAACTTAAGTAGTATGCTAAATCGATTTTGGGAAGTCGAGCACAACATAACAACAATTTTCAATTGAATAACAAACTTGCAAAAAATTGTTTCTACAAGGCGTAAGGCGAAATGATGGAAAATGAAGGACATTTTATCACATTCCCAATAAAACACGACAACTCAAACAACTTAGGAAAATCTTGTGAGATTACTTTGCAACGTTTTAAGGCATTAGAAAGACGTCTTATAGCCTGACCCGATATGTACGATGAATACAAGAAGTTTATGCGAGAATATCAAGACTTGAAGCACATGCGAGAAGTCACTAACCATTTGTGGACCATCTCAGCTAATCAATCGTTCTACTTTCCTTATCATCCAAAATGAAACACGTACCATTATTAAATTCGGAATTGTGTTCGATGGCTCATGCAAGAGCACTGATGTGATGTATCATTGAACGACATATTAATGGTCGGTCCTACTTTGCAAGATCTCTTTTCTATTTTAGCGATATTTCGTACATTCCTGATTGCCCTTACGGCAGCAAGTTGTAAGCAAAATATACCGACAAGTATTGATAGATCCAACTCAAATTGCCCTTCAGTGCATCTTATGGCGTGACTTAGTAGACGAACCTATCAAAATCTTCGAGTTAGTCACCGTAACATATGGTAATCACTGTAACATCTGCTGCATTGTTTCTAGTAATCAGAGCTCTGAGGAAACTTGCCGAAGATTATTTGAGCCAATATCCAGTCCATCAAAAATTGCCTTAAGAGACTTCTATGTCGATGATTTGATGGTCACAGGAGCAAATATCGAAGAGCAAGCAATCATAATCAAGGAAAAAATTAATCAATTATTGCAAGAAGGAGGATTCGATTGAAAAAATGGGCATCCAATGCAGCTTTTCTCCAAGACTAGCAATCTATGGTAGACCAAAGAGAATTCATTTTAGCATCGGACAAGGAATCAAAGAAATGCACATTAGGTATCATTTAGAACTGTCAGTCCGACATACATTCAAGATTATCAGTATTACTTATCTATTATTATTAGAAAGCCTATGAAAAGAAGTATTTTATCTCGTATTGCTTTAATTTTCGATCCACTCGGATTAATAGGTCCAATCACAGTAACAGCAAAAATTATTATTCAGGATCTCTGGCGTCTTAAGCTTGATTGGGATGAATCTATTCCCTTGGAGCTAAACACCAAATGAAAACGATACGAAACAGAGACATATACATATGAGACATATACATACCTCGGCACATCATACATATACATTCACAACCACAACCTACAAATCAATACATTCATGTTGAGGTACACAGTTTCTCCGACGCTAGTAAAGCTGCATACGAAACATTTACTTGCATTCCATGTCAATCAATAGTGAACATTCAACACGCCTGCTCTGTTCCAAATCCAGAGTAATATCGTTAAAAAATTTATCTTTGTCACGCCTTGAATTATGGGGCACTGTTATTGGCACAATTGTTCGATAAGATCTTAAAATGTCTTCCCTTCACTGTAAATTCTGTTTATCTTTGGATTCTACGATCGTATTATCATGGCTACAATTTCCCAGTCGAATATGGTCAGCCTTCGTAGGCAATTGCATAGAAGAAATACAACATTTAACACCTGTCAATCATGGAATCACGTACAAAGCGGTGATAATTTTGTCTCCTCTGTCAAAAGGCATCATATCAGCCTCATTGGCTCAGCGAGACATCTAGTGAACGGGACTTCCAAGTAAAAAGAAGAATGATCTCAAGATTCCTTTCTTACGCAAGTGAAAAACCTTCTAGAAAGAAGATCTCAGATCAGCTGCATTTAGAATAATATATTTATTAATAACGTTATTTATTTAAGAAAAGAATTATGAAGAAAAGGAAAAAACATAGGATCAAACGTAGGATCTTCAACATTCTGATCTCGCACCTAACGCTCGAGATCATGTTGAGTTCTTGCGGATTACCTCTACGAACGCGGTACATAAAATACACAGAAAATCGTAAACTATATCTCGTCACATTTTGAAATCATTTTTGTTATTATACGTTAATGAGAAAAGTGTATGATTAATCCTTTCGCTTATAATATCGTATGAGACTCGTGGTAAAGAAATTGAGTCAAATATTGTATGAATATCATAGATGAGAGCTGTGATCGAGTCAAACGTAAAAAACAACACATCCAAGATTGATTATGGCATGCGCCATCGGAATTTAAATCGTAGGGCAAAGGATTAATTTAATAAAAATTATGTATTATCTAGAATGTCTCTTTCCCCCTTATGATACACGCCAAACGGGAGATCGCCAAAAAAGTATTTTCGGTCGCTAGAAACAAGAGATCACAGAGGAAAGGACAGACTCTAAGGGACAGACTCGCTGTTTTTTTGTTTACTAGACAAACGCAGCTTGGCGTGTCCGCGAAGGCGGATTACCGATTATAATCAGAGCTTCTATCTGCTTTTGTTTTTTCTCTGTCTCGTTTTATTGAGACAACGGAAAATGAAAAAATTTTAAATCACAAACATAGTTGCCAATTTTCCATTCTTTTTTTTTGACAGAGACTTCGGTTTCTTGGACTAATACTCTAGCAGACATGAAAATCCCCAATTTTTTTAAACTTTTCACGTCTGCTGGAGTATTGAATATTAGTCTAAGAAACCGAAGTTTGGCAAAAAAAAAACGGAGACCTGGCAATCGTGTTTGTGATATAAAATTCTTTCATTTTCCTTTTATTAAATTATATTTATCATATATCTTTCTCATTAATGTATAATAGCAAAAATGATTTCAAAACGTGATAATTGATGAGATATAATTTACGACTTTCCGTGCGCTGTATGTATCGCGTTCGTAGAGATGATCTACAAGAACTCAGTGTGGTCTCGGACGTTAGATGCAAAATCAGAATGTTGAAGATATATTCGATCCTGCTTTTCTCCTTTTTTTCATAATTTTTTTTTAATAAATAATAATAAAATTAATAAAAAACAAAGAAAAAAGAGGACTATGAGCCAAAAATTATTATATAAGATAAAACATGATAATGTAAAATGTAAAAAAAAAAACAATAAAAGAAATGTTTTAAATTAAAAATTTAATATAGAATGCTAGTAATAGACAGACGTTTCGATCGGATCATTTTTAATATTAAAAACATACATAATTACAGTCGGAAAAAACAAAAACATAATAAATTATCTATTACGCTCTCTAAAGCAGACGTTGGTAACATGAAAACGAATATCATTATGTTCGCAATTATAATGTAATGGAAAAAAAACGTACGCATAATAATAGCTACTTACAATCAGTCATTGAAATGCTTATTAATGTCAATTTTAATAAAAGAATGAATGTCCTTTGATTAAAAATGAATGGAGAAACGCAAATTTGAGTCTGATTCTGTAGATAAAATATAATGTAAGTGAAATTATAGTGCAAGATTATTAACAAAAAAAATATAAACTATTAAAAAGCATGCAAAACGATATAATATATGAGAAGATACATATTGGGAGTACAAATTAGTTTGGTCCGTTTCTCTAAAGATAGCTTCAGCTGTGAATGGTTCATAGTGACAGTGATTTTGGTGATTTTAGAGAGGTTAAACATCTGCTAATAATTTATATCGCTTTGAGTTTCATACAAAAACCTTGATTTTTACTGTGTTTGAAATGTCGAATTTTGAATTTAGAATTAACCAAGCAGCATTTGCGGAAGATTTTGATTTTCTGCTTCAATTGGAAGGAAAGTGCGGCTGAAGTCCATCGAATGCTTGTCGAATTGTTTATGGACACTGCTCCAACTGATAAATCATGTAGGGAATGGTTTCAAGGATGGAGATTTCAGCGTTGAAGACAAGCCTCGCTCTGGACAGCCAAAAAAATTCAAAGACAAAGAATTAAAGGCATTACTCGAAGAAGATCAGAATCAAACGCAAGAGGAGCTTATAGAATCATTGGGGGTAACTCAACAAGCCGTTTCTGTATGATTGAGAGCCATGGGAATGATTCAAAAACAAGAAAATTGGAT
The DNA here is from genome assembly GCF_000143395.1 of Atta cephalotes. Taxonomy (NCBI): domain Eukaryota; kingdom Metazoa; phylum Arthropoda; class Insecta; order Hymenoptera; family Formicidae; genus Atta; species Atta cephalotes. Next base: position 2,450,456 of record NW_012130106.1, on the reverse strand, counting down.
GTTTTATGAACTGAAACCGAGAAACATTGAAAGGCGATTTTTCACTTGCGAAGAGCTGATTCAAAGACAACAGAGAAAAGGTTTTTTGCATCGGATTGTGACTGGAAATGAGAAGTGGATATTCTATGACAACCCCAAGAAGAAAAAATACTACGCTAAACCCAGTCAATCGTTGCCATCGACCTCAACATCAATACCACGGCCGAACATTCATGATTCGAAGATCATGCTCTGTATCTGGTGGGAACAAAAGGATCTTGTTTACTGTGAGCTACTGAAACCTGACGATTCCATTACAGATCGGTATCGGCTACAATTGATTCATTTGAGCCGTGCGAGAAAAACGGCCGGAATACGAGCAAAGACATGATAAAATTATTCTTCTTCATGACAACGCTCGGCCTCATGTTGCTAAAGTCGTAAAAAAATATTTAGAAATGCTCAAATGGGATGTTTTACTACACCCGCCGTCTCCGGATGTTGCTCCTTCTGATTACTGATTGTTCTAAAGGATGCAGCAAGTCACCGGTTCACTTCTTTCGCAGAAATCGAAAATTGGCTCCAAAATTGTATCGCCTCCAAAGACGAGTCATTTTTTTGAGATGGAATTCGAAAATTGCCTGAGAGATGGGAAAAAGTAGTAGGCAGCGATGGACAATACTTTAATTAATCTATTCATTCATTTTATTTTGAAATAAATGCACAAGAAACGAACCGAACTAATTTGTATTCTCAATAGCAAAATTAATAAAGGTTAAGATTGCAAAAAGTATATCTATATATTAAATTTACAATATGATAAATTTACAATATAGTAACAGCTAAAAATAATATGCATAATATCTTTAATATAACATTATATTACCTTAAGTCATTATATAACCTTAAGTCAAAAAATAGAAACAAAATAAAAAGAATTTCGGGTACAAATAGTACGTTAAAATTAGAGACAATGCGAAAAAAAATAAAACATCTTGTCTCCTCGGTGTTCTGTGATATAATGGAATATAATAATTTTTAGCTCGCGTAGCCCCCTTTTTCTTTGGTTTTTAAGGTTTATGAGCATTATTAATATTACTCCAAATATATTTTTTATAAAATTATAGAAATTATATATACGTGTACTTCAGTGTACTTGAAATTAGTTGCGCATTTCGGGCTGATTTCCGAAGTGCTGCCTACTTTTCCTTTAGGTACAATCGCTCAACGCTTGACGGTCGAATCGCTGAATCGCGCGCGGACGTGCATCTCAAGAGCGTCGCAGTATAAGAAACATGCTGCGACCATACCTTCGAACAAATTATCATGAAAATATTTTCCTTCCTATATAATTGTTATTTTCTTAATAATAGTAATTGAACATCATATTAATAAGTAAATCTACTGAATGTAAAATATTATTTTATTATTTTTATGATACATTCTGTTTCTTTCAAAGAGCTACTAATCACGCTTTTGTGCCACAGAATGTAATATAGAAATTTACCTTACTGCGTCATATATCTGGTCATCTTTTTTTTTTTTTTAGTGGAATAAACCTGGAGAATGCACTTAAATGACGTATCAATAATAGAACTTCAAAAATAATAGAGAGTTTTTGTAGTAACGTGGATTCAGATACGGTGAACGCCTTTTCTTAATTAAATACTAAACTAAGAAGAAGATAATGTGACTATAATATCGATATCTTTTTTCCTAGAATGAAAACGTGAAAAGTGAAAATTTTTGTATGTATGTGTGTATATGCATATGTATACTGTTTTGCGTGACGCTATAAGCGTAAAAACAACGGCGTTATATGAGTCAATCAGCTGTAACCAGTATGAACCGCATTCACAGTATTGTTGCCGCGCAACAGTATTGTCAATTCAGTGTAGTGTAGTAATGTTCTACACATACCTGTGTGTGTGTGTGTGTGTGTGTGTGTGTGTGTGTGTGTGTGTGTGTGTGTGTGTGTGTGTGTGTGTGTGTGTGTGTTAGTTATTA
>NW_012130106.1:2444714-2447505 GCF_000143395.1 Atta cephalotes | reverse complement strand
CAAAAAATTGTTTGCTTTTGATAAGAGAAGGTTATGGGTGCTTTCTAACAAGTGACTCACTCAGTACAACACAGTATTTCATCCTTATACAGCGAACAACAAGAAAAATAATGATGCATCGTGTCACATTGTGTCTCTTATTGGAAGGCACCCAGAATGGGAAAGGTTAGAATCTTTGTCATTCGTGAAAATATCACTTTTATCATACAAGTGATATGGTTAAATATTATATAAATCGTGCTTTGGCTAATTATGATCCAATGTCAGAGGCGTTCATCGTTGGCTGACTATTTTTAATTTATTGCCAGACATTCAAATCAAAAGCTGATTGCTTGATACGATTGAAATAAAGAAACTAATGAACATATCTATCTGAAATTTTTAACAGTAATCCTATGAAAGATCAAATTTTTCTAAAAATTATAACAGTGATATTTGTGGAATCATTTCTATATTAGACCGAGAACTTACATCCTCGTATAAATTAATATATCAATAATAATTGTGTATTAGAGTCTACTATAAAAGTAGCATGTTTCATTAAAAAAACATAGATGAGACCTTGATCTGACCTTGCAGACGCCACTCAAGGTCAAACTGAATAATTCATACTGATACATAATAGTATCAGTAAATAGCTTCTTTAAAACCTTACAACTTTTGTCTGTTTCTTCCAAAAACGTTGTGTAAAGGCCTTATAGCATAAGGATGGCCGTAGAATGTGAATCATAGTCATAGGTCAACGCATTATATTTTGGCTATGTATGCTGATACAAGTACAATTCACATTCCTTCATCGATTAATTATAGTTATCTTTATGTTCAGTTCATAAATCTTTTTGGACACTGTTGCGCTCTCAGAGCTCTAAATAGACGTTCACGTCAATACGAAATCGTGATCGGATCAATCATTCACTCATGCATACATGTGTACGGACGTCGCGAGAGTTGGCATTTCAAGAAGAAGAAAATGTGATGTCGGCACAGTTCAAAGCGATGATTGGCACATATGATCGTTAATTCGCTTGTGATTGTCCGAAACGCCGTCACCGCTAACGTAGTCTCCATATTTTCGGAAATATCAATCAGGAGAAAGATTGAGAGCTTGTGGGGGATCGTAGCGGCGTGGAAATATTCTTTCGATCACGAACCGAGCAAGAGTGCGGATTCGGAATGAGTCTAAGTCCCAGAATAGGACTTTTGCGTGCGTGATCGCGATTCAGGATTTTCCCTAGGCGTCATCGCGAATATAGTCCAACCACGGGTTATACATAGTGACTCAGGGTGACTCGGACAGCACTCCTAGGCGTTGTCCGAAGGGCAAGAACTCGAGTTCTCCCAGACGAAATCTTAAATACGCGGTAACATAAGCCATAGAGAAATATATTTTTTAAGCGTTTTGTGTTTGATACGTGATTTGTACTTGATTTAATTAAACATTATTTATAAACGAAAATACACAGTGTTAAATATTAATTGTCTTCCTGAATCACGAAACAGACATCCTATACATATATATGTGCTATGCATATATATAACATACATTACATCAATAGTCATATGCATAATTTTCGTACGACGTTGTACGTTTATGAAATGTATATAAATATATCATATTTAAAATGTTTTAGTAAATGTATATACTTATAGGTCAATGTATACGTTGATTAACAGCGAGTTACAATAAATATATTGTATTTTTACTAAATGAACACTGATTAGACATCTTCGAATGCAAACATGTATTTGAAATACGTGTAATGTAATAACACTTTTTCCTTTGTTCTCAATATCATTTTAACTTAGGATGTAACATGTATGTAAATACATGACATAATATACGCACATACATATGTAACAGTTCCATTTCTTTTTATTATGTTTAATGGGCCTTTTACAATAATAAGCTATAAATCAGTTATAAATTAAAAGTCAAACGCTAAAAATTAACGAGTGTGATTAGTTAATTCTTAGCTTCTGACTTCTGATTTATGACTAATGGCTTATTGTAGAAGATCCATAATAAAAAGAGATAGAAGTTACTCATACTTAGCTTCTCATACAGATATAATATAGACACATTAATGAATATTAGAATTATATTTTATGTATATTATAATGTACATACATTATAAAATATATTCACATACGTGTGTAGCTACTTCATCTCTTTTTTGTTACGTGTAATAAAAAGGTGTACTGATGTCCTCTTTTTTTTACGTTTAATAAAAAGAGGTATAGTCAAATGTATAGATATTAGTAATATATGCTTTTATATTTTCAATATTAGAATACGCATACAACTAACATAAAAAAAGCTAATGAGAGTCAAACGCAGATGATCAGACGTAATATCTTAAAAAAAAATAAATCAAATTACGAATGATAAATGATATCTTCTTTACTTTGAACATTTCAACTCACTTTGAAGTTCTCTTCAGCAATATAGACATATTACGAAAGCTCACAAATACAAAAAAAGATTGTCACCCACAAATACAAAAAGATTGTCATCCACCCAGAGATGAAGTGATGTAAAATTTTAGTAGATAGAGAGCGTGCCAAAAAGCTTTGATACATAATTGATAAAATTACATTTAAATTACAAATCTATCTTAAATTTTACATCACTTTATTTTTGATAATCTTTTTGGATATGTGAGTATTTTTCGTTATATATTTATATTGTCTCATCAGCCTTGGTTTATAATAGTTATATGTATATTTTATAGATTTAAAGTCCCTTATACAATACAATAATTGTTTTTCTCAATATTAAAATATTGTATTA
>NW_012130106.1:2419254-2438766 GCF_000143395.1 Atta cephalotes | reverse complement strand
GTGCTTTTCGTGAAGAATCATCTGGGCCGATTTCATCAACGCCATTTACTTAATTGGCCGCGGAACTGACTAATTGTATTTACCGTTTAGTAGAATAATATTGTAGTAGTTTTTCTTCAAAGATATTCTTATTGAAGGTCTTCTTAATTCAATCTAAGTAATGGTAATTTTAATTCTATGTCAAATATTATTACTCTTCGAAAAAAATTAATGTATCAAATGAAAAATTAAAACCCAGATCCTACAATCTTAACTAATCAAGTTAAATTCTATCAAATTAAAAAGTAAAACACAAATGATATTGTCTCTTGTTTTTTACTTAATTCTAATAATATATATTATTCGTATAGAAGATTTGATATCCTATTCCAATCCAAATAGTTTAAATTCTTCTTAAATGAAATTATATCATAATTCTTTCAAAGATTTCAATTTTCTCTTTCAACTAAAGTAGTGGTTATTTAATTCTCTTTCAAAATATTATACAAAACATTATCAGAAAATTGCATTATTTATGCTTGCCTTGTTCAAGTGTTTTAAGTGTTATCACAAAAAAGAGTTAATCATATAAAACAAAAAACTTTAATTTAAATAGAAAAATTTTTCTTTAATTATAAAAACAATTGGCGCTGCTAGATCGAGTAAATAATTTAAAGTAATAATAAAAGTAATAAATTTAATCTGAATTTTACACTGAATAAGAATAAAATTTACTATTTATTTCTCTTTCATAACGTCTGTCTTACAAATCTAAATTTATTTATTTTAGACTTAAATATAATAGCATTCACAACGTTCATCATAATTTATATGACTCAACTTAATCGGATATATACACATGCTGGATACGTTAACTCTCATTGGGAATACTTTTGTTTTTGTTATTTTTCTAAATATTACATTTTTATTTTTCTAGGAAGATCCTTCCTAATAAGATATACGTATACTTCGGTTTCATAAAAATTAAAAATAGTTCTGTTTGGATTAAGTAAATAATAATAAAGATAGTATCACGTAGGTTTTACTTTTGATTTTGATAGTAGAATTTAACTTGGCGCCGTTGTCGATATCAATTCTTTTATACTAATGATACATATCATTAGATTAATATTCATTATTTATTTAATTTGGCATAGTATAAAGAAATGGGATTTAACTTTGCGCTAATTCTTAACATCAAATCTTTTAAAGGAATAGTACATATCATTAAAGTTAATATTATTTATATAATTTGATATCAGAATTACATGAAATTTAACTTGGCGTCAATTTTGTTGATATCAAATTTTCTATACGAATGATACATATTATTAGAGTTAAGTAAAAAACAAGAGACAATATCATTTGTGTTTTACTTTTTAATTTGATAGAATTTAACTTGATTAGTTAAGATTGTAGGATCTGGGTTTTAATTTTTCATTTGATACATTAATTTTTTTCGAAGAGTAATAATATTTGACATAGAATTAAAATTACCATTATTTAGGTTGAATTAAGAAGACCTTCAATAAGAATATCTTTGAAGAAAAACTACTACAATATTATTCTACTAAACGGTAAACACAATTAGTCAGTTCCGCGGCCAATTAAGTAAATGGCGTTGATGAAATCGGCCCAGATGATTCTTCACGAAAAGCATGCATGCTTAGCGCTTTTTTTACCTTTTTTTAAAAAGGCAAGTTTGTATAAATAGTAAGAAATAGTAAGAAATAGTTTGTGTTTTTAATTTTCACCATATATTCATTATGTACATAGCAAAAGGATCAAACAGCTAAATTTTTATTATTTATTTAAAAGTAAAATTATTTAAAAGTAGTTTATCATAATTTCATATTACGAGTAAAGTTTTTCTAGTCTCCATTTGCAAAGAGAAACTTATGGACCACGAAGTTGAGCCAATAAAGCTTCATTTTTACATTTAATAGTAAGCTGTCTAACTGCCGTAACATATTTGCGTTGCTACTACGAGAGAGACGAGTTGACTAAGCGTATCTCATCTTCCTTTTTCGTCGATACACCGTTTTTCTATCTAAATAAAAAATTATTTCGTTATTTAAAATTATTTTGTGGCTCTGCAGAATTTATCATTGAATATGATGGAAGTAAGAGAAAACTTGTTTTTCCATCGTTTTGTTACGCTTCACTTCTGCAACAATTGTCTCAAATTGTTTCAGGAATTGTTCCTTGCCACTTGTTGATGCCATAGCTTTGTCATAAAACATATTAAGTTACATATATGTTAAGACATGATAATTCCTTACTTATATATAGTTTTGTATCATCGAGGGTATTGTATAATGGGTATTTGTATAATATTGTTTAGTTTATTTGTGCTTAGCTGAAACTGTAATGCTTCTTTAATCTAAATTTTGCGAAATAGATACTTTTAAATTATAGAAATGTTCTTATGTCTGTAAATAAAAATTAATCCAGTTAACCTTGATTATAGAGTTCCATGAAACGTCGTTGATATTGTGTCAATTCAGAGTCCTGGAACATCGTCCAATTGCTTCGTAAAAGATGCAATAATTTTATTCTTTTTAGCCAATTGCAATCGTATTCGTATTATAATTTCCTTTTGTTCTTCATATTCTTTGAAACGATCTTCCTCTTCCATCGGAGCACTGTTTTCAATTTTTTTTGTGTAACATACCTCGAAGAAAATTCAAGTCCGACTTACATTGTTCTCGAAAATTATGTTTCTTTAATTTTTCATATACAGATAGAAGTTTCTTTAATCGTTTGAAGATATTAAAAGTTGAATAAAAATTCTCATTTCATATTTAAGCAAGTACGAAAAGAAAAAAATTTTAATATATAGAAAATAATTTGTATTCTTCAAGCAGAAAATGTGTGTCTTACAATAGAGAATTTGTGTAATTGCAGAAGCAAAAAATACTTATTGTATTTTAGCCTTCCTCTATCTATGCCATCGATATGACGGATTTCCTAACTTAAACTATCTCACTTCAATTTCCAAAAGTGTATACTAGTTCATCATCAGTCACAGAAAACAGACATGTGTGATGTGACCATGTATCAGCGCCACATTTGCCTCTTGCGCCAAAAATTCCAAAAGAACATTTCTCCCACTCCATAGCGACGACAACGACGTTTCTTAAATGTTTCAGATTTATATTTTGCGTCGTAATATTTCCGCTCGTAGAGCATGTAGAAAAAAAATAAAAACACTTTCATTTACAAATTTTGACCAGTCATAATCGATTGAGCACACTTAGAACTTGATCGGATCAGCCCTTATTGAGATTCGATAATCTCGATCTGGCCCAATCGATCTCGCCGGCTCGCGTAAAGTAACCACGGCAATGTCGCTGCGCGTACAACAATGTCATTTAATATATTTTTTTACATATATGAGATGTAATTTATAATGATAGTAATACATAATAGTAACATATAATATGTATATAAGTGCAAAAAAAAACATAATATAAAATAATAATACATATAAAGAATTAAAAAGAACATAATATAAAATGTATAATATATATATTACAAAGTAATATATGTATTATATAATACATATATATTCCCACGTCTCCGTCGAATCCAGTATAACGTATTGTTTGTCATCGTATGGACTCAGATTTTCGATTCGGATATCGTGTACGCGTATAGTTTTGTATACACGATTGTCGACAAGTCATTTCGATCTCTTTATTCAAACAACGCATATAATCATTATCGTTCTATGACTCTTTACACCTTTTTAATATCCTTCTTGTTGTCCACCCTCACCGCATACATCTTCGTTCTGAATCCAATGAATTTGATAATTAATACACCGTTGTTTTCATCCTTCATCAGGCCGGATACTTTTTTATTCATGAGAGGCATACACGTTATCCGCCGCTCATCGCTATAATCGCTCATGTCAAATCTAGCGATATCGCGTTTCATCGCATCGTCACATTTTTTGTGATAAATGAAACTGTCTATATACATAATTTTGCATTTTTCGCGATATATCGGTAACATATACTCGTGGTAAAATTCGTACAAACAGACTTTTGATTTGTCCAGTATATGCACATACCCACGTAAATCTTGTTGAACTTCGAGTTTGCGCATTTCGACAGCGGTCAAATTTTCCGCAAAGACGCTGCGGCTGTGAAAATTCGGTTTCGCGATCATTGTCACCGCGCCGTACCGTCCATTTTATTATTAATTTTACATCGACGTGGTTGCGCATTCTTCATAGTTTTTCCGAATATCGAATTGTTCATTAGTTTATACAAATTTTTGATACGGCCCCGTATTCAGCTGCAGTATCCTAACTCCTGCTAGCTTGGAGCTAGAGATTGATGTCGCTTGAGTGTTTTGTCTTTGCGTGTCGCATCTTTTGTAGGACTATGCTGATTTCACAATGGTATCTTTTGTCTGTTTTGCCTTTTCCGCTGATGTGCATATTGCTTCAGATTATCGCATCGTTTTCTAGGACTATTTTGACAGCGCGAAATTTGTTAACTGCTTTTTTCTGCTCTTTTCGAGCGTCGCACCTCTCTAGGACTATCGTGACACTTCGACCCTTGCTAATCTTGGCTATTTTCCCAATCTTGGTGTTCAAATTTTGTCTTACTTTGGTGTTATTTTTGATTTCCATATGATTATTACTTTTCTTTCTTGGTAGAGAGAAGTCAAATGGCGTACTCATCTATATGCCATTAGGTCTGACTACTCTAGGGAAGCGACAGATACCTTGAAGGCGCCGTTCGAGACTGTTCGATTTACGTTCCGCAGTGATGCACCGTCAGCACGACTTCCTACACCTTGATCTTTGAACAAGCGCCATTATTTGGAAACACTTAAGCATTCGTTAAGCATTCATCCATCGATATTTGATGTGAACTGAAAATTATAATTTATTCGTTCATTAGACTCCCTGGTTTCGCCAAGGCCCGAAATTAATTTGAGCCGTGTTGATCCCAGAGGGATCCCTCACTTATCGTCACAGCCTTTCTCCCCGAGGAAAGGGGCAATGATGACAAAGTCAAAACGCACGGTTATTTCACAATATTGTGGTCGCCACGTAGGAGCCATTTAGCCGTTACGACGCCGATTTGTGGCTATGCCTCCGTGGTATGCCTCGTTGGTATGCCTCCTTAGAAGGAGCTGACTCCGAACACACAGCACCAAAAAACCCTCAGCAGAGGGATCAAGATGCCAAGAGAGTCAATTGCCTCAGGATGTCTTATAAAATACCTTTCAATTCTATTTTTGCCATTTGGCCTTTCGACTCGTGGGTGTGCTGTGTGAGTATGGCATCCTTGTAAGGAGCTGATCCCAACCTCTGCTGTGTTAGTGCCCTCCAGGTAGACAGCAGATTCTGACATCACTGTAGAATCGATCCCGTCGAGCAGGTTGCCGCAAGTCGTCAGAATAAAGCCGTATGCCCAATCAAAAATAGGTTAAGATTTCCGCTTTTCGCTCCAGACGGAGACAACAGAAATGACGATGCTCGCATTTTGCAATCATTTTATATTGTGCCTGGACGTTTTCGAAACACACAAAATTCAACGGCCTATTAATTTTTTTGGAAATTATTTTTATGCGAGCTAATTCGTTGAAACATTTGCACTTCTCTTGAAGTTTGCACATTTCGAACGCGCGAAAGATATGTCAAATCATTTCAAGCGCGCGAAGATTATGTAGTCGAATTGAGCGCGTATCTCCCTCGGTTGTAATCGAGTCCATTTTAATCGAATTTAAATCGAATAGAAGATCGAAATGTGCGTTCAGCCTTTGTCTTGTGGGGATTTATTAGTCTCTGGTATTTCTATTTTTTCTAAGATATATGCCGGTTTCAATCTGTCCACCGAGACATTAGTGGCTTTTCCATTGATCTTGAAAGATTTTGGTCTTCTGTGAGTACTTCATATGGTCTCTCATATGGTTGCTGAAATACTCCTGTCAGTATTCCATGGCATACAAAAACTTTCGGAGTAATTTGTAAATTTTTGAAGATGAACGTTGCTTTTTTAGCATGCCTTTTCATGACTGGTTCGTAGCTGTTTAATAAGACGCCTTAGTTTGTTGACGGTATCATCGCTTTCTCTTCTTGAACACCCGATAAGCGTATTGATTCTCCGTAAACGAGTTCGGCTGGTGTCACATTCTAATCTTCTTTCCAAGCAGTTCTGATGTCCATAAGTACAACAGGTAAGATTTCTATCCAACCTTCTGCCTGACACTTTATGGCTGCTGTCTGCTAAAATCCAATAACCCATTTGATACTGGATGATAAGTGCGGAGTTTGATCCTGTTAATTTCATGAACTGCTTAGAAAGATCTGCTTCAAATTATCGTCCTTGTTGTGCCGGTATTTCATGGTTCGGAATCTACACGGGACTTCGGAAGTTATTGAGTAGTAACTTTGTAGTTTTTAAACAGAATATATTTAACTTCATTCATAATAACATTATTTATTACAATCTCACTTAGCACTTTCCATGTCGCGGTAGGTTTTATTTAAACAGACGAAGTAACACAAGTTTCTCTTTAAATTTCCCGCGATCGCATTCGCGGTCGCGCTTATATTCTATATTTTTCGAGTCATTCTTGAGTGTTCCGTACTGGCCCATCAGCGTTCCGTGTATCTTATATATTTCTTAAGTAAATAATTTATATTCGCTCAGGGTTTTCTTTTATATTAATTATTTAAAAGTAACTTTGAGTATATTAAATAAAGCGATTTTGGCAATCATTTATTTAGTTTATATATCTTGCATGTTCGTGGCGCAATTGTTACTTGTGCAATTAGCACTCGTGACAATCTGTTATTACTCTGATCGGTATTCCAAAGCGAGCTATCTAATTTGTGAATAATTGTTTAGCAACTATCTGCTAAAATGTCTCTAACAATTGGGAATTGCCTCCAGCTATCTTGAAAAACGATCAACAATAATAAAAATGATCAACAATAGTAAGACGATATCGATATCCATTGGATACTGATAATGGTCCTACGAGGTCTAAATGTATGTGTTCAAAACATTTAGTAGGCGAATTTTCAACAGATGTCTTCTTATTTTTGACTTCTGGCATTGGATATAATAAGTCCACTTACAATCTTGTTTAATACAAGACCATACATATCATTGTGCTACTAGTTTGGCTGTGACTCTAGCTCCTGGAAAGATCATGCAAGGAATTGAAAACTTACTTTTTAATGGTCACGAATAATCGAGCTATTGGGGTAACTGTATCGCAAAGCAGTTTTTTTATAGAATCTGGAATTTGTATTTTTGACAGCTTAAGTCCGTTTTTGCTTTCAAGAAATTGATTAAAGATATAGACGAGTGAAATAGAGGTTTATGGTCCGTTAAAATTGTAAATTTTCGTCCTTCTGAAAGATAACGATAATATTTGACTGGAAAAGTAAATGGTTAATAACTCTCGGTCATAAGAACTATATTTTGTTGATTTGTGATCCGCTAAGTTTTTTGCTCATAAAAGCAAAAGGTTGCCATTCTTTTTCTGACTGCTGCTATACCTGTTGCCACATCTGAAGCGTTTGTTGTTTGTTATTTCTGCTTCTGAATCTGGATGTGCCAAAATTGCTGCTACTGACAGATTGTCTTTACATTGTTGAATACCTCTGCTAACTTTGGTATCTAAGTGGTGTCTTTCCCTTTTTTAGGATCTTTCAACATTTCATTGAGTCTAGCCTGTTCTTTCACTGCATTTGGAATGAATTGTAATAAAAATTTATCATTCCTAAGAATTGTTATAACTGTTTGATCGTTTTGGGTTTTGGAAAATCAGATATTAGACATAGATTAACTTTTTCTTCTTAAAGAGAAGTGGTCTTGTTTCTTCTTCCAACATTAAATAGTTTAAGAACTTTACTTTTTCTGCAAAAACGCATTTGGTTGGATTGATTTTGATGCCATATTTATTCAGACGAGTAAAAAGGTCGTAAATGTTCTTTAAGAGAGGATGATGCTACCAGAATATCATCAATGTAGGCGTAGCAAAAATCGAGTCCATTGAGCACTTTATTCAACCGTTGAACTGTTGAAAAGTCTGTACCGCGTTTCGTAGCCCGAAAGGCATGTACCTGTATTTGAACAATCTGAATGGCATAGTAATCGCTGTCTTAAGGATTCACGGGTATCTGATTATAAACTCTTACCAGATCAAGTGAAACTTTTTTCTGATAGAGCGTTTGTGCAAAACTTTCAATATGAAGAATTGGATACCTATTCGGAATGGTGCGTATTTATTTAATTTGCGTCATCTCCAGGAATTATTTAATTTAGGGACCATGTGTAACAGCGCTGTTCAGGGACTTTTGAAGATTGAATTACACCTTCTTGTAGAAGATCAAATTTGTCAGGTGCTGCTAGCCTCTGAAATCACTTCCAATTATTCTGATGTCGTTTTAATATAGTGATTCCATGCTTCTCTTTTTTCCATCTATTTGATGATTGAATAATCAAAGGAAATTCTTTTAAGAAATTATGAAATTGACTTCCCTATCACAATTTTAATGAAAGTTGTATCTTGTCAGTTTTGAGATTCAGTCATCGCGAGTACAGTTTCTGCATCGATCAACTTTCTCTTCCGAACATTCGATAAGAGACAATAAAAAGACAAGAAGTCTAATTCGATGATCGGTTATGAAATGTTGGCGATGATAAAGCGCCAAAGGAAAGCTTGTTTAAGACTAAGGTCTGGATGCAGAGTCATATAACCATAAATAGTTATTGCTGAATCGTTTGCTGCAAATAGTTGATAAGACTCATTTTGTAGTTTTCTTTTTAATAAGGCATGGGGTAAATGCTGACGTCAGATTCTATGTCAACTAAGTATCTAATTTCTGAAGTCTTGATGAAAAGGCGGCTGGATCCTGGGTTATTGTTATTGGCTGTCATCAATAACTTCCTTCCCTGTTTTTTATTTCGAAGAAACATGGTTTCATACATTTTCGTGTTTCTTCATCAAAGCATTGATGAATAGCAGATTCCTTCTTATTAAGATTGTTTATTAGAATTTTTCTTCTCTCTCTGCTGATGATTCCAGGAATTATTTCTCCAACTGCTCTTTGACCGATCTCGCCAAAAATTCTTTTTAGACATTTGACTGAATTTTGTTGAAAGTGCTACTACTTGTTTTAACGCTTCAATCTGTTGCTCCCATAGAGTTTACATTGATCCAGTGAATGATATTGCTGCTACAAAATACTACAAATACTGTTGCTCATTTCGAAAATCAGCCTGTTTTGCAACTTCTTCCAATTTGTCATCCTTGTTGCTAAGATAGTCTGCATTTATGATAAAAATCTTCCGAGTCACAAAGAACGGAATTCTTTTGATACTACAGTTCTTGCAAGAGTTAAAGTGTCGAAGAAATTGCGACGGATTCAATCTCTAAGCTCTTCATGCTCCAATTGCCGATTTTCGCTGCAACTGAGAGTCAATAAGCTTTTGAAGTCTGCTCTTTCTTAACAGTTTTGTATTTCTGCCGTATTGAAGGATGCGTGATTATGTCCTTGATTTCTTTCGCCTGTTTTGGTTTTACCTATGCGAGAGAGTACATAAGCTTGATGGTTCGTTATTTTGCAGAGAGAAAACTGTCCTTTGAATTGAGCAAACCATAGCTCTGATTCCTCCGGCAAAAAATAATAGTACTCGTACTATCAACCTGGTTTAACTATCTCCGTCGTCTTCGGCTCGCTGTTGTTTTCGACATTTCTCTATCATCGGTTCCTCTTTGTCACATTGTTCTCTAATGGATTCAAATTTCTCTTCGACGTACTCATCGAGCTTCTTTTTGTCGGGGTCACCAATGAAGCGCAAAAATAATCCGTAGCGAGTTTATATCAAAAAGTATTTTTATTTATTCTTTTACAATTTAATGTGTTAGATTTTATAATGTGGCCCCCTGAAAAGGATCGATTGATGTAATGTGATCCTGAAAAGGGTCAGTTGGTTTCTTCTTAGTTGTTTCTCTTTCTCCACATTATCTTTAGAAAAGTCGTAATGAGTTTATTAGTTCCAGTTTTTCCGTGTTTCCTTTGAAGGTGGCGATTCTCTCGAGCGTACAGGAAGATGGTGATCTTGCTGGTATGTAGGAAGGTGATGATCTTATCGGTGTACAGAAAGGAGTGATCCTGTTAGTGTGTAGCTAGGAGAACTATTTGATAAGAATGTCGTCGGAGTTCCTTCAACGTCTCTTCCCAATCATCATCGGTGAAGGTTCCCTGCTCCTTAGTCGTCGATCGATGTTGGATTCCTCTCATGATCGAGCCGTCGATTCCTCTTATCATTCAAGCTGGAGGCATCTGGATTCCTTTGTTCTTTCGGAACGGAGAGATCAGCGGAAGTACGTTCATCGAAGAGAAATGTAGCGCCAGATTCGAAAATCCCACTTCGCTAGGATCTCTTGAGGAGGTCGAATAAGCCGCACCAATGATAATTCCAAAGGGACGGTCTCATATAGACAGTTATTGTTAGTTGGCCCCGTCTCGAAAACGGAGTGAATGTGCCACCTCACATATTCACAAAAATATACGCCACAGACTATTATTCTATCATCCAACGAAATCGTCCCAAGAAGAGCGATGGAAAAATCCAACAGCCTATAGGGCGTTTCTGCAGGAATGAACAGTTTCGCCACGACATGCCTCGAGGCATCTCGGGGACTCATGAGGAGGCCGAAATAAGGCATGCCTTTCATAAATATTAAAAATAAAATTTGTACTATGCTTCTTATAAACTAAGCCATGCCGCAATTCATCCAGTGGATTTTCCGTCGACTCCAATCTTTGAGTAATGTCTTTAATTTTAGAGTCTCGGCTCTGTAATACCATGAGGTTCCATTCAAATGGGTTGTCCTCAATCATCGATATATATAATACTCCAAAAGATCTATTTAAGGCGTCAACGAGCCATTGTCAATGAGCCATTTTCGGTCGATAAACTACTTTAAAATCAAAATTTTTAAGTTCAAGGTTCCTCTTGGCAATTGCATAAACTCGAATCTTGCTATGCGAGCGTTAATATCGTATTTTTCTAAGATCTGAGTAACAACTGCTACAGTCTGAAACAACTGTAAAAGATATATCCTGTAAATAGATTCGAAACCTACGCAAAGCTAGAGTTTTTAACTCGAAACTGTGATATCGTGCTTTAAATTTGGCAATCTTGTGGCTAAAGTAAAATATAAGATTTATATTATGCATTTTATTATTTTTTTTTTGCTTTTTGTACGAAAATTTCTCCGAACCCATGGATACTTGCGTCATAGTGAAGCTCGGTACTGGCTTTTGAATCATATAACCAGCACCAGTGCTTCCACCAATTTATTTTTCAATTTCACGAACGCAAATCACTATTTATCTTCAAAGACCACTTAAAGACAACTTTTTTTTGAGAAGATATAGTGGTCGAGCAATAACTGAAAAGTCTTTAATAATAAACTTTTGGAAGTATTGTATGAAGCTAGACAAAAGAATGAACTTCCTTGATGGTCTTAGATTCGGGGAAATTCTGCATTGCCGTAATGCCTCTATCTGTAGGTTGTATCTCTTCATATGGCACCTTGTATTCTATTTCCGTATACAAGAAAGCATGTTTCTCCAGCTTTAATTTGTTGTTAATTAAAGCCATGAAAATTTTATATAAGACATTAAGGTGCAACTCCAATGTTTTAGTAGCAACCAAATATCATTCATATAAACAACAACGTTGCCCGTCTCTATTAGTTCCGCCAAAGCTGCAAGTATTGAATCAATTGAGGTTCGATTTTAAGGCCAAATGGCAATTACATAAACTCGAATTGACACAATAGAGTTACAAATGAAGTATATCTTACCAATTCCAGCACCATTTTAATATAATAGAAATCGTTTTTAAGATCCATTGAACTAATCCAGATAGTACAAGGACGTTCATTATACGTCCGCGGACAACCATTTCTGGACATTGGGATAGGAAGTTCAAATTATATCCGTCGGATGTCCTATGGATGTTCATGGGATGTATATTTGTCACAACTTTGTATATCCATAGAATGTCCAAAACATATTCAATTTTGGATTATTATGGACATGTTATGAACTAATTTTGGACATCTTTTCCTATTGAAGAGCTTGTTGCAATCAATGATCACTATCAATTTTTGTTTGTGTCATATGTTGCAAAATGCTCCTACCATAGCTCCTACTTCAACGCACTTATTGGAATGAGTATGAGTCGATAAGAATAACAATCAAACCCTCTATATATATATATATATATATATGATAGCAGATATTTATTAGAATATGCTACCATCCAGTATATCCTTTGACTGTGTCTTATTAATTTTCTCTGTTTTCACCAAATGTGAGTTAGCTCAGTATTGCAACAAGTGCATCCTCGAATTTGATTAAAAATATTTAATAATATTGAATAGTTCATAAAAAATATTACAATTTCTTGGAATTAACTAATTTTATTTGGGTAACAATAATATTGTTCAATATTATATTTAGATACTAATTATTTAACGTCATATATAATATATATCTTTATATAGACTTAATTAAAAAAAAATTATTAATTTATATATTATAGATATAAAATAATAGATTATTCAATACGATATAAAATAACGATATAAATGATATAAACTATTAATAATATGATATGATAAGATATTTAAAATAGACTATTTAATACTTTTTGGTTTTTGATTTGCAAGTTTTTTCTCAATCGCATCAGATCTTTCTTTTGCTCTTGGCCATTTTTTAATAGCTTCTTCTAGGTCTTTTTTTTGTAAAAGTCTCATTGTATGCTTCTCCTGCAGCTAAAAGGTATAAAATATGTATTCGAGCATAAATAAAAATATTTTTAAGTCAAATATTTATTTTTAGAGGTTTTTCCGGGTTATCATCACGTTCAGAATTTCTTATTTGTCGATGTTTCGCAAACATTATGTGTGCTTTATTATAGCTGAATCGATTTAATTTGTGCTGTATTAGGTGTACAACTTTGCTTCCGCTGTTTTCCTATAGATGGCTTTAGCGGTAAGTGGTGGTTGAAATAAATAAATCATAGACGTCATACAATAAACTTGGGCATCTGTCAACATAACCCCATAGAAACATTAGTCGATTTGTGTCTGCATCATAAAGTTATTCTCGATTGAAAATGTCAGTTTACGAGCCAAATTCTCATCATTTGCGGGAGGTTTTAATTTTTTGTTTCAATATAAAGAAATCTGCGGCTGAGGCTCATCGAATGCTTTCAAATATTTATGGTGAGGCCGCTATTAGTGAAAGAACGTGTCGTGAGTGGTTTCAAGAACGGTGATTTTGACGTCCAAGGACATGCTCTGTATTTGGTGGGACCAGCTCGGCGTAGTAGTATTATGAACTGTTAAAACCGACTGAAACAATCACAGGCGATCGGTATCGAACGCAATTGATGCGTTTGAGCCGAGCAAAGACAAACGGCCGCATACAACGAGAGACACGATAAAGTGATTTTGCAGCATGACAATGCTCGACCCCATGTTGCGAAAGTGGTCAAGACATACTTGGAAACGTTGAAATGGGAAGTCCTACCCTACCCGCCGTATTCTCCAGACGTTGCTCCCTCTGATTATCACTTGTTTCGATCAATGGCACACGGCCTGGCTGACCAGCACTTCCGGTCTTATGAAGAAGTAAAAATTGGATCGATTCGTGGATAGCCTCAAAAGATGACCAGTTTTTTCGACGCGGGATTCGTACGTTACCCGAAAGATGGGAGAAAGTAGTGGCTAGCGATGGACAATACTTTGAATCATAAATGTATAACCTGTTTTTTACAATAAAACCTCGAATTTCGGAAAAAAACGGCGGAAGCAAAGTTGTACACAAGCAAAGTTGTATATTGTGGTGTTTCAGAACTGTCAGTAATTATATGTCAAAGAAAATTGAATAAGACCTCAATCACAGGGAAAACTTCCTTTCCTTCTTTATTGATTTTATTCTTCACTTTCATCATCTTCTTTACTATCATCAAGATCAACACCGTCTCCACATATACTGTCTCCACAAGTACCGTCTCCATAAGTATCATCTCCATAAGTATCGTCTCTACATGCATTGTTTTCACTTGCATCCTCTCCACAAGCTCAGTGCTTTTATCTCCGTCAAGTATATGTCTACAAGTAATTTGGAGTCAGTGCTTAGCAGTAAGTAAATTGATTTGTGTAAATATAATATAATAGAATGGAATAAATATGAAGTGCGTAGTTTTCATTTATCTCTTTTTATCTTCAGATGATCTATATTATTGATTGATAGCAAGAAAATAGCTGTTACACATCTATATTATCTAGTAATCTCAATGTGAAGGAATGTTCTGCAGCAGTTAATGCACTAGAAGCAATGCTGAAATCGATACAGTTGCCAACAAAAAAAACTTGAATCAGATAACTATGCTAAACGCAGGAAAAAAGAAGATCCTCTATTTGTACAAGCTATGACCAGGCAATCAACAACTTTGATCTCTGTTGCTCAAAAAATAGGGAAGTCGAAGGTGGAGTCACATTGATAGCATTCATCACACCATGAAAATATTTTTTTTTTACAGCAGGATCCTTCTTGCAATAGTAATTCAGCGTATGTGCATCGCCAACTATCGAGTTCGACTATTTTTTTACCACCCGCGGGAATCACAATATTTCTACAGCAGGATTGGTCTCCATTGAGATTTTCGACACTCAAAAGTCGAGTAGTTGTCTGTTAAACTGCGAATTTTATATCTATTTTCATAGCCACAGTTTTTACAATGTTCATTGCATAACCGCGTGTACATTTTCTGCTGCACGAATAAATATTAGAAACAAACGACTCTTCGTTAATGAATACTTGTTTTGTGATGCGCTCATCGTATATTCCTAATTCTCAATCGCGTAGGAACTGCATCGGTATTCGCACACCATTTATCTCTTCTCTCTCTCTCTCTCTCTCTCTCTCTCTCTCTCTCGCGGATTTCCGAGAACGCGCATCTTTTTGGCTATATCGTTTATTATTTCTACGATCATCCATCATTCGTTCCATTATCGAATCCATATTTCGTTCATTATACTGTTCACAAGTTTTTTCACTGTATGCAGATTGGGCACATATTGCACGAAATTATAATGTACATTGGCATTTTGCAATTCGAGCAAAACCCACCTAGCGCATCAATATAATCGATTTCGTGCTTTCTGACGAGATACATCCCTCCAACGTTAATGTAAACCAAACGAGTCATACATGATGCTCATACTAAAGCACCACCCGTTGTGTAGTAGCAATGAATCGCGCAGTACGATCATTCAACGCATAGATTTCCGAAGATAACACAAATTTTTCTCGACGATCGATATTATCCTCGCTCAAATCACTAGCATAACCAGTATCATCAGATAACACGTCTTCGTCGGAATCTTGATCCATTATTTCCTCAAAATCTATTTCCATTTCTTTGAACACTTCGAGCACTTCATCTCTAATATTCGCGAACTGTTCCGGATCCACGTTTCTAATATACTCGACTACGTTGGCTATGTTCTCAACATTCGCACGATGGTTAGCCATATTTTTTCCATTATTCTTGCGACCGATTCGTCTTCCAGAACACCAACTGAGCGCTTATGATCCATTATATATTTCATTTGCAACTTCTTGGTCCCTTTCTCCTGTTGGGGTTACAGTATCGATGGCGTGTCATCGATCTTCGCCTAGAAAAAATATCATTATCGACGCTTCTTTTACCGCGTCGCTACATGTTACCGATTTCGCGGTTCTTTCAAGAGAACTAACATTATCGATGCTTTTATCATTGAAAAAAAGAATTGCGAGAACACAATATGATTTCATATTTCTACCCCTCATTAATAGTGCTTTGTGTAGCAGTTAGAACGAGAACGATATACGTGATAGCGATATATTCGACAAGCATCAGCTTGTCGATTGCGAGTTACTAACTTTAGTTCTTAATACATATGAAGAACAATAATATGAAAAAATTTTTTTCGTTTACATCACTGTATATATGTACTGGCTTTGCTTGCTATCTATTCATCCATCATATTCTATGTCTCGACGCACCGTTGCACTTAATTAATATAAACAACTTGCCAGCGCTTCTTTTAACGCGTCTAAAATTCTATATTCAGCTTAATCTAAAATGTTTAACAAAGACCGCCCATAATTAATATCCCGGGCAGCGAAGGATGATTCTCAGCATCAGTTTTTGTCAGTTTTTTCTTACATAAGTGATTTTTTAAAAAACATGCAAGAGTATTCCACTATTTATCCATAATGAATATTTTTGCACGTGTACGTGATTAGTAAAAGTGATTTTTACAGTGCAGTTTTATTATCTGTAAACAATGGGTGATAAATAACAAAAAAATAAAGTTGTGGCGACTGCTTTCTCCTTTTGAAATCCCTTCGTTCGAGTGAATGAGGACTATTGCAATTGATATCACTCAACTATATGTTGGCGAAATTGATTATTCCACCACCTTCTTGAGATTGGCGAGATTGTAGAAGTTGATGAGATAATGGAGCAAGAGGAAGAGGATGAAAAAGAAGAAGAAAATGTGGAAAAAGAGATTGAAGAGGAACAGAAGGAAGAAGAACATGGATGGTGGACGATCTGCCTATAAATTTTAACAACATCAATCTTCAAAAATGTGTGGATTTCATGATGGGCCTCCTCCATCTATCGAACGATTTTGAGCTCCTGAACTTCCTCGTGGCTGAGGAAGATGAGGTTGAAGAGGAAGAGGGAGAAAAGAAAGAGGAAGAAGAGAAAGAGGAAGAGAAGGAAGAGGAGAGCATCTCCGTCGGAGGAGTCCTTCCTCCTCCTTCTCCTCTGGAATATCCTGTGAAGGAAATATCGCAATTGTTCAATACAATAAATGAACTTAATTTAGATATCCATCTCTTTAGCATCCTGACGATCAGGCAGGAGAAGGAAGAGGAGGATGGGGAGGGGGAGGACGCGGAGAAGGTAAGAATTTTTATTATATATTTTGTTTAAAATATTTTGTCCGCGACAAATTTTTGGGGAGGACGTTAATCCAGAATCCTTACAATATATTTACTTATAATATTTTATTTGAAATAAATGATTGAAAAAACATTGTTTAAACGGTTATTTAACGTTTTGTTTGACGATTATAAAATGTTTATTTTACATTATTTATTCATTTAAAATGTGATAACAAGAAACATTTATTTCACGTATATTTAACATTTAGTAAATGTTCATTTTACATTAATTATTTGTTTGAAATAATGATAATAATTTAAACAAACATTTATTTAATGTTTATTAAATTCTTTTTAATTATTTAATATAATGTTAAATAAATGTTTGCTTTTTGTTATTTATTTATTTAAAATACGATTAAAAAAACATTTATTTAACATTTATCTGATATTTATTATAAATATGTAAAAAATATCATTTTCTAAAGCTCAAATTAATAAAAAAACGAGTTAGCATAATAAAATAATCAAAGAGAAGTTAACATAATATAATTGCGTTAAGTGTACCATATGTGAATAGTTAATGCAAATCGGCCCCGTCCCGAGGACGGGACGAACATGCTACCTCACCCACAAAGATATATGCGACAAAATATTCCAAAATCTAGCGAAGCCGCCCTGAGAAGGGCGATGGAAAAACTTAGCAACGCCTGCAGGGAGTTTCTACAGGGGTGAGTAGTTTCGCCGCGACGCGCCTCGAGTTCTCGAGGGGAACCACGAGGAGACCTGCTCATCTGCGTCTTGTCCAAACGCACGCTCTGGGAGGATAAAGATAGGATGTGAGGTTAGGATTAGTATTAGATATTGGCTTGTCTTTGAGACTTGCTGAGACAATCAAATAATTAGATTGCCTCCTGCCGTATCGGAGCAAGCCAACTCTATGTAGGGCGCCGGCAAACCCGAACTCGCAACAATAGGTCACGCGCAAGGTGTCTGATCGACCGATGCCTAAACCATATGTGGATAATACTATAAATACTATAAATACTGTGTGCATCGATAATTATAAATGGCGTGACAGAGGTACGAGACTCATAACCTTGAAGTTCTCAGGTTCAAAATCCATTAAGTAAAAAAGATTAAAATATAATTAAATATAATTAAATATAATTAAAAATTAAAATTAATTAATAAATATATTTTAACATAATTGAGAGTAAATTGAGAGTAAAAATGTTTCGATTTGACAATAAGTACTTTTTATGTAAGAGTAGTCAAATCCGAGATATTTACTAAAAAATAAGTTTTATTCAAAAATAAGAGGAAATATTCTTAAAATCGTATCTCGAAAAATATTGGTCAAACAAAGATGAATAAAAAATGATTTTGTAAAGAATTCAATAACCTTAAATTTTCCATAAAAGGTATTTTGTATATAAAGACCAAATCCAAGATATTTACGAAAAAAGTACGAAAAATTGTTTCTTTCTCAAAATAATCAAAAATATGATATTCTTAAAAATATTCTATCACGGAAAGTATTAATCGTACGGTATTGAAAAAAAACGAAATTGTTTATAATTTTGCCAATTTTTTTTATAATAACTTTTATTTCGATAAAATTAATACTGTCAGAGATATTTTTGAAGAACCGTATTTTTGATCAGTTTTTTTGAAGTTGCAAAGTTTTCCAAGTGAGCTAAGTCAGGACTTTTAGTATGTTGTATAATATGCCATTTCGAACAACATACCGCAAACAAATCTTGCAACATGTATGTTATCTGGATGAATCAATTAATACTCTATGCTGTAGCAACAGAAAAATTATATAAACGTAAATACAGAGTGTCCAGTAATGACCGCATAATCTCTCATGGGCAGATAAAACGAACTAAACTAAGTCGAAAAGTTCTTTACCGTATTGTTTTACAATTTTTTTTTAAGTTAATCAATGAGCAGAATCTAAAATCTAAAATCAGCGCATAAAACAACTTTAAGATATTTTTAAGAGTTTTTTTGAGAAATATCTGCAAGATATTTCATAAAGAACTCTGAAAAATATCTCAAAGCTGTTTTATGCATCGATTTTATCTGCTTATTCAGCAACTTTTAGAAATTAACATCTCGTTTATCTATGCGTGTTACAAAGTAGAATGTTACTTCGCGTCGGATTAAATTTTTGAATGTTAAAAACGAATGTTTTAAAACAAAAAAATTTCAGTGTTCGGTTTCCATAACATAATTTTAATGTTTAAAAAATGACTTTTTTTACGACATTTAACATTCTTTTATAAAGAAAATTAACGTTATCTTGAATTATTAACATTTGTCGTTATGATGAATGTATTGTTCATGTCTTATAAAATTTTTTTTAATCTTAATGTCTTATATACTTTGTAGTCGTGCAACAAAAAATTTAAATACAGGATTTTTCTGAGATACAAATTTGTGGCTATAGAGAAACATATATATAAGCCATATAACCTTTTTTTTTAGAAATGTATATGTGTGGTGTATATATATAT
>NW_012130106.1:2416224-2418595 GCF_000143395.1 Atta cephalotes | reverse complement strand
TATATATATATATATATATATATATACATGTACACACACACACACACACACACACACACACACATATACACACAGACGCACGCACGCACGCACACACATATACACACAGACGTACGCACGCACGCACACACATGTATATATTTAGCGGAATCTATAACGATAAATTATTTTCATCATCATGTGTATCGATAATCACAAACTAGAAATTATAAGTATAATGATTTCATTGTTAAAGGCGGAAAATTTAATATCTTAGAAAAATTCTGTACTTGAATCCTTCATAACGTGACTAAAAAAAAATAAGATTTTGAGATAAAAGGAATACATTTTGTAGAGGATAAACAATACATTTATGATTTCTGATTACAATTTTGAGATATGTTAATTTTTTTTTACAAGAATTTTAAATATAACAAAAGAGCCATTTTTGCACATTAAATTTCAGTTATTTCGAGAACCTGATGTGCTAGTGAAATTTAACTTATGGCATCGTTTTTAGCATCCAAAAATCTAAAACTAGTAATAATAATAATAATAATAATAATAATAATAATAATAATAATAATAATAATAATAATACAGTGATATTGATAATTATGATAATATTCAACGCTTACACGGACAGGATGTCCCAAAATAAATTTCCTTGAAACGACGTACTTCTGACATAATTCTAGGACATTTTTCCTTTGCCAAAATTCTATGCGTAGCCAAAGAGAAACCTGAGAGGAGCCATGGCGGGCTTTTTCGTATGACAAGCGAAAGTCACCGTACGCTAGCGGCACCAACATCATTTTATAAATTGATGTGAACTATTAGGTGTACAACTTTGCTTCCGCCGTTTTCCTATAGATGGCTTTTGCGGTAAGTGGTGGTCGAAATAAATAGATCATAGACGTCATACAATAAATTTGGGCATCCGTCAACATAACCCCATAGAAACATTAGTAGATTTGTGTCTGCATCATAAAGTTATTCGATTGAAAATGTCAGTTTACGAGCCAAATTCTCGTCTTTTGCGGGAGGCAAATTAATTTTTTGTTTCAATATGAAGAAATCTGCGGCTGAGGCTCATCGAATGCTCTCAAATACTTATGGTGAGGCCGTTATTAGTGAAAGAACGTGTCGTGAGTGGTTTCAACGCTTCAAGAACGGTGATTTTGACGTCCAAGGTCATGCTCTGTATTTGGTGAGACCAGCTCGGCGTAGTGTATTATGAACTGTTAAAACCGACTGAAACAATCACAGGCGATCGGTATCGAACGCAATTGATGCGTTTGAGCCAAGCATTGAAAGACAAACGGCCGCAATACGACGAGAGACACGATAAAATGATTTTGCAGTATGACAATGCTCGACCCCTTGCGAAAGTGGTCAAGACATACTTGGAAACGTTGAAATGGGAAGTCCTACCCCACCCGCCATATTCTCCAGACGTTGCTCCCTCTGACTATCACTTGTTTCGATCAATGGCACACGGCCTGGCTGACCAGCACTTCCGGTCTTATGAAGAAGTAAAACATTGGATCGATTCGTGGATAGCCTCAAAAGATAACCAGTTTTTTCGACGCGGGATTCGTATGCTACCCGAAAGATGGGAGAAAGTAGTAGGCCAGCGATGGACAATACTTTGAATTATAAATGTATAACCAGTTATTTACAATAAAGCCTCGAATTTCGGAAAAAAAACGGCGGAAGCAAAGTTGTACACCTATCATATCACATTTTCGCCACTATCGATAAAATTATAATGTCGATAAATGGATTTGGTGATGTATTCACAAACTGTGAATAAAGGTAATATTAATTTACAAAAAAATGTTTCTTTTAATCGGATAAAGTGTTTTTTTATATTGTTATTAATACGGATATGTAATCGAATTGAAAAAAATGATATTTGTATTTTTCTCAAAGTTTACATGCATTATTTATATACGATATTAAATACGTACCAAAATATATTTTTGGAAAAACAACTTTGAGGAAAATTTTCAATATTTCCTTAAAAAGTCTATTGTTACTTTTTCATAAATATTTCAATTTCTAAAGGATTTATGTAAAAAATAATATATCAAATTAAAGCTTATAAAATTTCCTACAAATGTTTTTTTTCTTCTCTGTCCATCAATTTTTGTGCAAGAATGTGTACAGTTGTTTGAAGAAAAAGTTTTTTTGCAACGATCTTTTTACTGAAAATAGAATCATAATCTATAACTTGTGTGAAAACAATGTTTATAAAAATAGTATTGTATATGTTAATAACGACACTTTCTGATTTCTTAATAGATAATATTCCCTCGAATTTTTAATATATTCAATTTCTTTCAAAGAACTGCTGATTATGTTCTTTTGTACCACTGACTGTATATAT
>NW_012130106.1:2407552-2413697 GCF_000143395.1 Atta cephalotes | reverse complement strand
GATGGAACTATTTGAAAAATAGGTTTGTATTCAGCATCCAATAAAACTATTGTAGAAAATGATTAATCTTGTTTTAGTATTCGAAGAAAAGTCATTTTTTGTCAAACAATATTATTGTTTATTTACCTCATTATTGTGTGCATAAAAATATTAATTAGACACAATTATCAAATAGTGAATAGTTTACGATATTATAGATATGCAAATCTCTCAACATCTTGGAGTTCTCAGAATTACTCTTGCCAAGAAACGGAGATAGAAATTGAAAAGGCAAAAAAGAATTTAGTTTATAATATGACAACATGTTTCAACGCTCTTTTTGTTTTTAGAAAAATTACGCTCTACAAACATTCACGAATGCTATACATAATCTCGTCTTCTGTTTATTTAATATTGATAATCTAATACGCTTTAAACATAATATTTTAATAGATATTTAAATTAAACTCTCTACAATTTTATATTTTATTTCAAAATGTGTTATAGTGAAAATATATAATAATAAATATGTCCTTAAATGTTGATTTTTTGATCATTTGATATATAATACGATTATACATGGGCGACGACTCCAGTATGGTTAGTATGGAATACGCCATACACTGAATAATTCAATGTATGAAATTCCATACAATGAATTTCACATTTGTATAACATTTGTATAACTCAGGGAGAAATTTAGAAATTAGAAATTAGAATTTAGAAATTACAAACTTACGAAAAATGCCAGTGCATTGCTTGAAAGATATAATGCAATTTTTACATGACAATTCCGAGCTCAGAGATCTTGTGTCAAAATACATAAAATTTATTCGCGTTTTTTTAACGATTCTTACATCAACTTGTTCGAATGAAAGATTTCATTTTTTTATTTAAGATATTTAAAAAGTTATTTTCGATCGACAATGAAACAAAAACATAAATTATATTGCGACATTATACATTTATCGAGAAATGGTCGATAAGTTAAATAGGAGAGGATCATTAATAATTTTATTAAAAAAAAATAAAATTAGAGCGGCTACTTTTGCCATGTAGAAAAGATATCTATGAGAAAATATATTTACCCCCCTCTTCTCTCCCTCAATCTTCTCTCCCTCGGGAACTTCATACACTGAAAAAATTTTACTTCGACCCTGCGTTTATATAGAATAACTTGATTGCATTATGTAAAAGATCATACAATTTTGCTTTAAAAAGTAGACTTTAAAATCTTCAAAAAAAATGTTCATTTCAAAATATACACTATATTAACTTTCCTTCGACATCATACATCTTTTATATATAAGAAGTTTTAATATTACATATAACACTACTTCTTCAAAGTGCAAACAAAATTTTTTAAAAGCATTTTTTAAAGGCCTTGATCTTTATATAATAATGAAAAAAAAGTTAATTCTATTATTATTTATGGCTCATTAAGCTATATAATTTTTAACTAGGGCATTATTTTTTACAATCCAAAATAAAAGAGTTTTTAGGAGGTAAATTAAAATAGGACACCTTACATCTTATATAATGTATATTTTACATTCATATAAATATAAAGATATAAATATAATATGTAATATATAAAAAAATGTATACATATATGTAATATATGTATGCAACAAACTTATATGCATGTGCACTTACATGCACAATTAATCAAGATGAAAACATTAAGAAATATCAAATTAGTACCCGATTCGCCGAGAATCGAGTAGAAGATATTTAAATTGATAAAAAAACAAGGATGAATGGCTCACGTATGTTAAGTGAAACGCATCTATAGATATATTTTGATTTTCATTTGTTTTTAGAGTAGCTGTGAAGTTCGCAGTACGTTCAGTTGCGGTCACGCATGCATGTATTTCTGTATAAAGAATAAATGCGAGATCCGTAATTGTTCGTTATATTCTAATAATTATAAATTTTTTTGCACATTTCATATGTGTAGTGTATTTATTTTATATTTGTGAAAAGTTATTTTGTGAGAAAGTTATATAGTTATAACAGAAAGAAAAATTAAAGATATTAAATAATGTCAATCAATTTGATGTAAACAAGTTTTTTAATAAGTGCGTGTATATAATTTTGAAAATGGACGATTATCTCATAGAAAACGTTTATATAACTTTCCATCAAAGACAGATTTGATTTATGGATACATAATAATGGTAAGTTTATGTACATTGTATAAATATATAGGATGTCCAGGAAGTTTTCGAGCACACGAACTGCACGCGCTTGTGCAGTTAGAGTAGACTAAACTGTGTCCAAAAGTTCTTAATTATTTTGCAATTTTTGCAATAATTTACGATTAATTATTAGTATAATAATAAATTGCCGAATAAGCATGTTGGGAGGGTGCATCCGGCATACCGCCAAATTATACAAGTCCAGCGATTGTGATCACTAAATGCATAGGGTCGTGAGAAATTGTTACTACAAGCGGCAACAATTATATTATACGAACAGCAAAAGGAATCAACTCTCCGTGCAACTAACATGGCTTAGCAAATATAATCGCTAGATGAACGTATACGTATTTCACGAATCGTATTTCGCGAACTTATATTTAGTAGTAGGCGGTAGATCGAGCAGTTCATTTAATACTTGTTTAAAGAAACTATAGAAAATGATTAGCCTCTGGTATTCGAAAAAAGTTATTTTGTCGAACAGTGTAATGAATAGGCGTCGGACGTTCGAGCTCAATTATAAGTCGCACATGGAAAATCACACGGAAGTGAGTTGAGTGCTTACGGAAGTGAGATAGCAACATTTTGGCTCACGCACGGTCTACGCAATGTAAATAAAACCGGAATTTGCATCGCAATATCTATCCGCTCGTAGAGCACATAGAAAAAAAATAAAAGTATTTTTATGACACAATCTGAGTAGTAATTAGACAGTGTCTCACGCCATGTTTAGCGCCGAGACACTACCGTGTTTTCAGATTGATTGAGCGTATATAGAATTTGATCAATGATGAAATATGCAAGCCGAATTTAGCCGAAAAGAATAGAATTCTGTGTCAATGACGCAAACTTTCAATATAAAATTTTATATTGGAAGCCGAATAATAAAATAATCGAATATTTCTGGATATCCAATGCATAATTATAGTAAAGTTTTATGTTTTGCGCAATGAAATATAAAAAGGCATTTTGTACTAAAATATATGAACGACAATCTTCGCTGCGTGCAGTAAAATATACACAGAGAAAAAAAATTTGCTATGAATACAAAAGATTTGTCAAATTTCTTTGCTGTTTATAGCAAACAAATTTTCATATTGATATATTTTGCATTTGTTGCAAATAATTTTTATAGCAAATACAAAAAAGAGTGAATATTTGTCACACCTGTAAATAATTTGCGATCCCTGTATGTGCAAATAAATTTGCTGTAATGACATAGGATTAGCGTTCGAACCAAATTTTTTCTGTCTGTGTGTATAATAAAAAGGCCTTCTGCCATGTATTCAGTGAAAAATAAAAGGCATCTTGCAGTGTATGCAGTGAAATATGTAAAAAGACTATTTGCGCTGTGTATGAAAGCAGATGGCATAGTAACATTATTGAAAGAATGTCTAGACAGATTGAAACAGATGCTGATGTGCAACTTGTAACATGTGATCAAGGCACAAGTAATCAAAATGCTTATGATATAGTCAACTTGGTATCGATTCAGAAAATCCATTTTTCATATATAACGGGAAAAAATATAATGCTTTATTTGATTTTCCACATCTAATAAAAAGATTAACAAATTTCTTCAGGATAAAAATATGTGATGGACAAATAATTGCATCATATTTAGATTTCGAAAAAACATGGTCTATCGATAATGTCACAAAAGGAGGCTCAAATTTATTATCTCACATAACAAAATCGCACTTGTATCCGAATAACTTCGAAGCGATGAATGTATAATAAGAGCTTTCCAGTTATTTATATTTTTGCAGCAGCAATAAAAACAGCTGAGATAACGTTAATCTTTTTTTACAAGAACATTTTAAATATAACATATATAAGCGCCATTTTTACATATTAAATCTCAGTTATTTCGAAAACCTGACGTGCTAATGAAATTTAATTGTCGTTTTCAGCATCCAAAAATTTATAAAAAACATCTGATTAAAAAAAATATTTTTTTAATTAATATTATATTATCTTTATTCACAGTTTGTGAATGTATCACCAAATCCATTTATCGACACTACGATTTTATCGATAATGACGAAAATGTGATACGTATTTCACATCAATTTGTAAAATTGATGTTGATGCCGCTAGCGTACGGTGACTTTCGCCTATCACACGAAAAAGATTGATCCTTCTCCCATGCCGCCATGGTCCTTCTCTCTGGCGTGAAGAAATTAGAGTTGCCGCACTTTGAAAAGAGTCGAGCGAAAATCGAGATATCGAAGGGATCGAGAAGGAGGATTTACCGGTAAGATAAGTGTTAAAATATTGTAAAGCTGCCGATCTCCGATATTATGATATCGGGTGAATAGCGTGCCGAATTCGAGCCGAAAGGCTATATAGGGAGCTATCGCGAATAAATAATTTTTAGCTGCCGCGAGCTATTCATTCGAATCGCATAGAATATTGTATTCTGTTTCGCGTAAAGCTTGCCACTCACCACAGCGAAATCATCGTGTCTCGTTTTGTGTGTGATTGCATGTTAGTACGCCATCTTGTATTGTACGTCGTCGTTTGAATCGCGTTTTGCATAAAGTAAAGAAATCCTTGTACGTTTGGCAGAAGTCACGTCACATTATTATTATAAATTGTAGTCGAGTGACGAATTCACAAGACTCTCGCGAGAGCAGCTGTTCACATTCTTTCTGTTATTACGCGACTTGTGATAATTTTCAATTACAGTAAGTTCATATTGCAATCGAGATGAACTGTTGTAACGGCTGCAAATTACGTACTCGATAAGATTCATCATTGTAATTGTCTTCGTCAACGTGAAATATATGTTATTCTTTCATTGTAAATATGGACATTTGACCATAACAATTGTTGACAATGACGTTGACATTTGGAAATTATATCTACCTAACTGCTTGTCATATTATTGATATCTTAAATGCAATTTTTATTACAATGCTTCCATTACTAAAAGAACTTATAAAGAACTTATAAAACAACATCATTCATTCTATTTGGATCTATTTGATAAAAATTTAACTAAAATGGATTTAAATATACATTATCCAGAAATTATTCCTAAAATAGGTTCTCTTGAGCCATTATCATGTATTAGAATGGAAGCAAAACACAAAGGAGGTAAACAAATCGCTCATTCGTCAACCAACAGAATCAATTTACTTTATTTAGTTGCTAAAAGACACTTAAATTTTGCTGTTGATTATTGGCTGGAAGAGGTTTATCCTTAAATATATATCATTTTCATCTATCCAGACTATTAATATAACTGAAGTGAAAGAGTTTTCTAAGTTTCGTCATACTTTCTCAAGATATATGTTTTTCAAAATGAAAAATTGTTAAATAGATTAAAATTAATCATTCTCATTATGAGAATGGCAAGCTTGTTATAAAATGAGAAAGAAGTCAAAATTCTAATTTGGCTATATTCAATATTTATATCTGAAAATAATATTGTGTATTTTTTATTTCAAAAACTCATTACTATAAATTTCAATATCCATTGCCATGCTTACGAAATTAACTTTACTGATCAATGGCATTATATAAAATTTAAAGATTTAACTGTCCACAGCAATTAGCATTAGAATTACTGCTAACGGTAAAACAATTGGTTTCATTTCGTTTTGCTCTTTTATAATTTCTCTAGAAAGTATGTTCTAATTTTCATTGTATTGTTATGAAGAGTATTAAAGAGTATTAAAGTCAAATTGAGATAAAATCCCGGACTTGAACGTCCCTCATATACATTATATATATATATATATATAGTGTATGTGTGCGTGCGTGTGCGTGTGTGTGTGCGTGTGTGTGTGTGTGTGTGTGTGTGTGTGTGTGTGTGTGTGTGTGTGTGTGTGTGTGTGTGTGTGTGTGTGTGTGTGTGTGTGAGTGTAGTGTAGTGGTAGTAGGTAGGTAGTACGTAGTATACGTATACGTTAATTAGTAATTACGTATAGTTACGTACGTACGTCGTTACGTAGTTA
>NW_012130106.1:2397778-2407379 GCF_000143395.1 Atta cephalotes | reverse complement strand
AAGTAAAGTTAACTAAGTAATAAGTAAAGTAACCGTAACGTACGTACGTACGTACTACTACTATATATATATATATATATATATAGTAGTATGTAGTGTGTGTGTGTGTGTGTGTGTGTGTGTGTGTGTGTGTGTGTGTGTGTGTGTGTGTGTGTGTGTGTGTGTGTGTGTGTGTGTGTGTGTGTGTGTGTGTGTGTGTGTGTGTGTGTGTGTGTGTGTACAGGGGGAGGGTAAGTACGTGCGTGCATATAATATATAATATTGACGCGTGAGTGTTCTATCATTATCCATAAATAGCCGATTCTGTTTTGTCTGATTGTTGATGACTGTTGATGGATTAACAATAATCGTGTCGGGTTTATTAATAAGGTTATTAATAAGGTTTATTTGAATTTTACTATTGTGGATCACTGTCGACTTCTGTTTCTCAATGAAATTTGTTTTAGTACTCAGAGTTTCTATAAAAGGGAAAGTACTATGTTAAATATAGCGCATTAAACTTGAAATATAAATATATACAGGCTGTGTTCCATTTTATTTATTACGAATATTGTAAATTCATAATTCGTATTACGTATACTACAGAATACATCAAAATGACAAATAAAATAGCAATATATTTCAGTGGAGAGCAATATATTTCAATAAAATATTTTCAATTTGTAAATATTTACTATTTATATTTTTATTTTATTTACTTTAAAAACAATAAAATATATCACTAAAAAAATAGCGGGGTAACAAATGTATACAATTTTCGAGACTAATTCGTTCCACTATTATTATTACAGAAACAAAATGAAATAAATCTAAATTCATAAAAATTGTATACATTTGTTATTTTGCTGTTTTTCAATGTTTCATTTAAAGTTTTAAAATTATATAACGAAAATAGAGATTTATAGATATTTAAAAATAAAATATATTGCATATATTTCATAATTGTTCGCTTCAAAACAATCGTTATATTTATTGTACAGTCATATAGTCATATGTTGAAAGATATAATATATATTTTTCATTTTTGAATGTTAATAATAATCTTAACAATATTTATAGAAGATGCCAATTCATTTATAGAAGATGCCAATTCATTTAAATGTTTTATTACATTATTTGTGATTTTTGACGGATTTAGAATATTATCCATCTGAAAAAGATTTATTTTTACATTATCGATTACTTTCAGCTTCTGAATTTTCTCGGCAAATTTTGTTTTAATACTTTGAGTTTCTATAAAAAGAAAAGAAGCATATTATATGTCCCTAAAATCTGATTCCATTCTTATTTCTCGAAAATGATTTTATATATGGAAAAACATTTTAGACAAAAGTTAGGATAATGATGGAGAGAGATAATGAAATTATGGACATGATTTTGAGTGACTTTTTGGCGAATGAATTGTGATATAATAATTTCATTTAAGAGGAATTTAAACCATTTGGATTGGAAGATCTTTCAATAAGATATACGTATACTTAGGTTTCATTTCATAAAAATTAAAGATAGTACGATTTGGATTAAGTAAATAATAATAAAGATAGTATCACTTACATTTTACTTTTGATTTTGATAGTAGAATTTAACTTAGCGTCACAGTTGTTGATATCAATTCTTTTATACAAATGATACATATCATTAGATTAATATTCATTATTTATTTAATTTGGCATTGTATAAAGAAATGAAATTTAACTTTGCGCTACTTCTTGATATCAAATCTTTTAAAAGAATGATACATATCAACAATTACAAGAAATGGTATATTAAAGTTAATATTATTTATATAATTTGATATCCGAACATTAAATATTTTTTATACGAATGATATCATTAGAGTTAATAACAAGAAACAATACCATTTGTGTTTTACTTTTTAATTTGATAGAACTTAACTTGATTAGTTAAGATTGTAACATCTAGCATCTTTTAATTTTTCATTAGATACATTCATTTTTTTCGAAGAGTAATAATTTTTAACAGAGAATTAAAGTTGCCATTACTTGGGTTGAAATAAGAGAATAAGAAGAAAAGAAGACCTTCAATATGTCTTTTTAATCGACAGGTCGCTTTTCACAGGTATATAATGATCGCGTTCGGCAGATTCTACTGTTGCAATGCAGATCCATGAGTGCTTGCTGCTATGCTTGGATAAAAGAATACACCAATAGCTGCGAGCGCTGGATGCACTCCGCAACAATTGAGTTTGCTGAACGTGACCAACTTTCATCAGTTAATGGCGTTTGCTTTTAATTATAATCAAGATTAGATAACTGAGAATTAAATTTTACATCCATATCAGAATAAATTAAATTTTACACTATATCAGAATAAAATTTAATTTTTCTTGTTTCTCGGACTTGCGATCTAATCATATTCTGCATTACCAGTAATGCATACTCCTACCCATAGACAGATAGGTAACCCGACAGACTAAGTATATTATAATGGAAATTATTATTTTTCTTAATCTAAATCATATTATCTTTAATTTTTATGAAATGAAACCTAGGTATATGTATATCTTATTGAAGGATTTTCCTATTCCAATCCAAATGGTTTAAATTCCTTTTAAATGAAATTATTATAACACAATTCATTCAAACATATAACTTACCG
This sequence comes from Atta cephalotes, assembly GCF_000143395.1. Taxonomy (NCBI): domain Eukaryota; kingdom Metazoa; phylum Arthropoda; class Insecta; order Hymenoptera; family Formicidae; genus Atta; species Atta cephalotes. The sequence goes on along the minus strand of NW_012130106.1, from coordinate 2,404,760 downwards.
ATAATAGACTCATGTTTAGCTATCAATTCTTCCCGTTCCATTCCTTAAAACGTAAATTTGACTGATCATATTATGACGTCATCTATTTGCTCGGTTTCAGGAGTAAACTTGGTAAGATCGTAACAAAGCTTTCAAATATTTTTTCTCTGTCAAACGAAACAAGCAATAATTAGCTGTCTACTAATTTAATTATACGTTATCTCACACATTCCTAAATGAGTGTTTTACAAAAATTAAATTATCTACTGTTTACAGTTTTTATTTTTTATTTAAAACAATTATGTGTGCAATTCATTTAAATTGCTGTTCAACATAATGTCACCAATAATTAAATACAAATGTGATTGCAATTCTTTCTTAGGCAAACGAGAAGATACTTCAATAATCTTAGTAGAAGATACTTCAATAGTCTTAAAATATGATTCAAATTAATAGTTGCTATATCAAACTGGTCCAGCTTTCAAAAATAAAGTTTTTAGTAGTAGTTTAGTAGTTGTTTAGTAGTTTAGTAGTTGAGATAAAATTGACGAGTTCGCATCAATTTTCAATAATACTTAAAAATGAGAAAAGTTTCATAAAAAAGGCTTCATACATAATAATAATTATATAATAATATTACTTGTTTATTACATAATAATAATTTACCATTTAAATACTTCAGAATAGATACAATAGACAGACTTGGGAAATTGTTCATCATAGTTAAATAGAGATGTAAATCATACGTGAATTTGACAGTCCCAAATTTTGTTTCAAATATCCTTCCGTAAATTCCATTTGAGAAAAAACGTCTTTTTGACATTTTCTGGATTCATTAATAAGAAGTTTTTAAATAGGAAATTTTTCATATATGCATCATGAAAATTATATATTTTTAAATCAATCCTTCATATTAGGTGTGGGAAAAAGTTCGTGGCGTTTTTCCTGTTAGATATAACGGGAAAAACGTTTGACGCTGTAATCATCCTGATTCAACATATCAATGTATTCCACAATCGATTGCATAATTACAATTTGCTCAAAATTTCTCAACTTTCTCATCTGGATATACTTCGAGCCAAATATCAGACATTAGTGGCATCAATAAATTTACACATTTTACAAATTCTTCTATAGGTAAAGTTTCTTTCTCACGATTATCTATCAAGATCATATCTTCGTCAAGATTAATTTCACAAAATTGAGTCGCACTATCACTATAAACTGGAATATATTTTTTCGTTTTCACAAACGGAGGCATAATCGATCATGTACCTATACAAAGTTCTCTGTAGTTAACAAACAATAGAGGTAAATAAATTAGCTAAACATTCCAGAACTTTAATTTTCCATTTTATATTAGTACTTTTTGAAATGTAACGTTGTCATTAATTGTGCCACAGGACTACCTTTATTATGTAACCTGCATATCATACCCAAAAAATTAGATAATATTTTATGACTATCTTTCGCCAATGCACTATTACAATTTTGTACAAGCACATCCAAGAAAAGTAAAGAATCTTCTTTCACACGTAAATTAATATGTGTCATTGCAACTCAGATACGATATTATTATATAATTTCACGCAAAGATGTCAACTGTTCATTTAAGATAAGATCAAGAATAAAATTAAGTGCATGAAATGAATTTGTGTGTATTTCTTTTTCTTTATCAAGAGATAAAGCTGCGATACCGTATAACAGAAAATTCAATTGTGAATGTAAAAATTTTAAAGGATTTTGTAACAAAATGTCTTTTAATTATTTCAAAGCATCTTGTCTCATAGTTGAATTGTGATGCCGAATTGTGATGCCGAAAACATGTTAATAAATCTTGGAAATACATTACAAGTTACATAATGTACGTACAAGATCGAATTATAATGCACTAAACAATTAAATTTATGCAAGACATCAACATTCGGTAATTGTTGAATTTAGCCTCCTCACCTCTTCGAGATTGATAAAATTAGACTCATTCGTTTTTGCACTACATGAACAAATGACAAAAAAAGTGTCGCTCTGCTTCGATTTATTAATTGTTAAAGTTGACAGATATCCAGATTAGGAAATTTGTTGCATCAATGACATAGAGAATTAAACAAATTTTTTGCTTTACAGACAATTATTTAACTAAAACAAATACTTTGCTGTAAAAATAAAAATTATATAGAAAATAATTTGTATTCTTAAAGCAAAGAAAATGTATTCTTAAAGCAGAGAATTTGTGTAATTGAAGCAGAAAATACTTAGCTTCAATTATATGTTCTCATGTCTTTCTATACCATCGATGTGACAGATTTACTAACTTGAATATCATTAACAACTTTAACGATTAAATATTTCGGTCCACGGGGTAAAGCGATACAGTTTTTTCGTTTATTTCGTGCAAAAAAATCGTCGAAAAAAAGTGTCGAGTAAATTTAATTTGTGTAATTGCAGAAGCAGAAAATCACTTACGTTCCTCTATGCCATCGACGGATTTCCTAACCTAACTATCTCATATTAAATTCCGAAAGTACTAATTTATCGTCAGCCACAGAAAACAGACATGTGTGTAATGTGATCATGCATTGCCAACGCCACATTTGTCTCTTGTACCCAAAATTCCAAAAGAACAAATCCCTCACTCCGTAGCCAGCGATGTTTCTTAATCTTAAATATAAAAGTTTCAGATTCGAATTTTACGTCGCAATATTTCGGCTCGTAGGGTACGTAGAGAAAAAAATAAAAATATTTTATTATATATTTTATTAAATATTTATTATATATTTAGATCGGATGCAATTGATTGAGCATACTTAGAACCTGATCAGTTCAATCCTTATTGAGATCCAATAATCTCAATCCCTAGCAATTCGCTGGCTCGTGACGAGTAACTAAAGTAACCAGTGTCGCTGCGCGTAGCTTAGCGTTGAGACACTACCAATGTCTCTAGATATTGACGAAAAATGAGAAATAATATGCAATAATATTAATCATTCATTTTCTTATCAATTTATTATATTTGTTGTCCCTTAATTTGATTATATAACAAAATTACTCTCTCACTATGCAAAACAAATATAATGATATATGCTCAAATACTGAAAAAGTGACATGTAATTTATGAAATTATGTTATATCGTAGTGGTGTAATGTAGGATAAGTTGGAATAAGGAAGAGAGCGTAACTTTCGTTCATTATTTGTTTGTGTAGAGGCTTATTTTTATTTAGGCCTATTTTTTGTGTAGTATTACTCGAACGCGTAGGGAGATCACGATGCGTGTGCGAAATATTCGGGCGGGTTCGGAGCTCGGCGATGGAAGAGAAGGCGATGGGAAGAAGGGAAGCGCAGCAATTGAAAACAAGCAAGCGAGCGTGTGTTACCGCGTGTATGAAATCTTTGTCAACTTAACAGTTAATTCTTGCTGTATCTATTATAATAAACGCCTCTCTTTATTCTCAACACTATGCTTCGTGTAATCAAACCCTTACACTATTAAAAATGTTCTTAAATTTTATTAACTTTTAAATTACTTTTAAATTTGAATTTAATTTCATGACATTACATTAAATTTAATGTATTTATAACTAAAAAATATATGTGTACATGTATATTAAGTATTTGTGTACATGTACATAAAATTTAATGTATTTTTCATGAAAATTTATGAAATTTAATATACACATATATTCATTTCATTTAACTACTGTAACTTAATTTTCAGTTAAATCATTACTTTTATTTTTCGTTCATAACTACGAGCTTCATGTAAAGAAAGATCGTGTTTACATTTCTAATAGTATAGTCAAATCAAAACTACAGTTATCCTACAGTAATTTTCTAAGAAAATACAATTTCGTAATTTTAGTGATCTATGACATCTATTACAGACTACAGTATACATTCCTGTAAATGTAATCAAAACATGTATTATTTATATCTTTTTTCATTATGGCTTAGTGATGTAAATATATTTTATATTTATTATGTCTCATTCATAAAATGATACATGTAACTCAATTACGTTTAATTTACATAATTATGTTATGTGCTAAATATATAACAAAGACATGTAACATATTTTTAATTATCATATTTGTGTAATTATCATATATGTATCAGAATATTTTGTTTGCGCCCTAAAACTGTCTTGTTGTTATAAAACAGAGACATTTGAATAATGACAAAGAATTATATAATAGTGCCACGTCATGTTTGCTGAAGGGGGGGAGTCTTGAGTTTCACTTCTCAATAAATTCTGTTCTAAGAACAGAAATTTTAGTATCAAATTTAGCGTGCTTACTGCTACATACTCCATAAATTTTTCGAATTTTTTAGATTTCCGTTTGATTACGTAAAGTAAGTAAAAAGAATTCATTGAGAAATGACAATGAAATCGATATTCATTCGATGTTGATTGATGATTTCGATGTCGAATCGACATCTAATCGATATCAATTCCATTATTATTTCTTATTGGGAAGTGCGTATAATTATTTATAAAGCTTACAAAATATCTAGCACCATTTCATGTTACTGGAATAATTGATCTACACACACTGTGAATGAGCTGTAATGATCAATGTAATCTTGTCTTGATAATCGATACTCATTTACGTTAAGAAAAGGTTTCCAAGTCCGTTTTCCTAAAATACATGGCTCAAAAACATTTCCGGTGGTAGCATTTAATTTCGGTAAACCGATGACCATTTCACTACGTATGAATTTTCCCATGTCTATATTATTTAAATGTTTCTACTGTCATATCTCAATGTTTGGAAATATTGGAATAGAAAATATGAAAAACTAATTTATCAAAAAACTTTAAGATTATAATTAATTATCCCGAAAATAACACTCACCCTGATCACAAATCCCAAACTATATCGCAAACATTATGAATTATTCAAAATCGATTCTTGATATTTTATCAGTATCAGACACAGTCACTTTTAATTTTAATTAGTATTATTCAAGGTTACAAATAGAAAAATTTAACATTAAAACGCTAATCTATTCCATGAAAATGAAAGTCAAAAATCACGCCAAAAAGACTCATTACTGCGTAGGAACTGACTGACGTAACAATAACTCTAGCTTTTATAGCTTGTCAATGATCTAGAAATAGGGAAGCCCCTTCATATCCATCTGCAAGTTGAATTCGTGCGTCTGTTTCCTGATGAATATATCTCCGAAATCAATCTCTTCCTGTAGTGAGGTTCCTTGTCTAGTATTGTAACATTGTCCCAATCAAAATCATGGCCTTCTTATAACCGATGTTTCGTTATTACGAGTAGAAGTGATCCATCAGATGTGGCTCTTATGCTCCATGATTCTTGATCTCAGCTGTCTACACGTCTGTCCCACATAACTTATTCTGGGGATAATTAATTATAATCTTAAAATTTTTTAATTTATAAATTAATTTTTCTTTATTTCATCACTTCCTTATTTTTGTTCATTTTTCTTTTTTCTTTTTCTTTCACTCTTTTAGGTTTAATTCTGGCATTTAAATTCTCGAAGTAGGAGAGCTCACCATGAAGAATAATTTTTATTTACAATTTATTTATGTTAGTTTGTATTGTCTCTAAGGAGGGCTCAAAAGTGAGCCGAAGCATGCGCGTTTTAGTGAATAAAGAAGTTTCATATTTCACAGATATATTATTTGCGCGATGTCTTCTGCGCTTGACTCCTACTGCCCGTATCCTTTCCAGTTCTTCAAATCTTTTAAAAATAAGATATTATTTATACTACGTGACAATAATTTTCCATCTAATTGAATACAGCCATCAATCTTTGCGATGCATCGAGTACTTAAATTATATTCTTCTTTATGATCGCGATATTTACTGGAACACTTAGCTTTTCGATATGCTTATTCTTACAAAAAAATACCTATTGGGAGTACAATACAAATTAGTTCGATCCGTTTCCCTAAAGATGGCTCCAGCTATTGTGAATGGTTCATAGTGACAGCTGATTTTGCGGTTTCAGAGAGGTTAAACATCTACTAATAATTCAGTTTATATCGCTTTGAGTTTCATACAAAAACCTTGATTTTTACTGTATTTGAAATGTCGAATCCAGAATTTTGTGTTAACCAAGCAGCATTTGCGGGAGGTTTTGATTTTCTGCTTTAATTGGAAGAAAAGTGTAGATGAAGACCATCGAATGCTTGTCGAAGTTTATGGTGATACTGCTCCAATTGATAAATCATGTAGGGAATGGTTTCAACGTTTCAAGGATGCAGATTTCAGCGTTGAAGACAAGCCTCGCTCTGAACAGTCAAAAAAATTCGAAGACAAAGAATTAGAGGCATTACTCGAAGAAGATCAGAGTCAAACGCAAGAGAAGCTTGCAGAATCATTGGGGGTAACTCAATAAGCCGTTTTTGTACGATTGGGAGCTATGGGAATGATTCAAAAACAAAAAAATTAGATGCCTTATGAACTGAAACCGAGAGACATTGAAAGGCGATTTTTCACTTGCGAACAGCTGATTCAAAGACAACAGAGAAAAGCATCGGATTGTGACTGGAGATGAGAAGTGGATATTCTATAACAACCCCAAGAAGAAAAAATACTACGCTAAGCCCAGTCAATCGTTTTCATCGACCTCAACATCAACACCACATTCATGGTTCGAAAATCATACTCTGTATCTAGTGAGTCCAAAAGGATTTTTTTCTTGTTTACTATGAGCTGCTGAAACCTGGCGATTCCATTACGGGCGATGGGTATCGGCTACAATTGATTCGTTTGAGCCATGCATTGCGATAAAAACGGCCGGAATACGAGCAAAGACATGATAAAGTATTTTTCTTCATGACGACGCTCGGCCTCATATCGCTAAAGTCGTAAAAAAATATTTGGAAACGCTCAAATGGGAGGTTTTACCGCACCTGCCGTATTCTCCGGACATTGCTCCTTCTGATTACTGATTGTTCCGAAGGATGCAGCAAGTCACCGGTTCACTTCTTTCGCAGAAATCGAAAATCCGAAAATCCGAAATCGG
>NW_012130106.1:2395371-2396889 GCF_000143395.1 Atta cephalotes | reverse complement strand
GTTTTGAAATAAATGCACAAAAGAACGGACCGAACTAATTTGTACTCCCAATAAAAATTCGGTGTTTACATCTAACTTTGGGTGTTCATGCTCAATTTTCGATTTTTTTAACTTAAATTTCCAGTGTCAACTGATTTTTTCGAATCTAACTTATGATGTCGACACCCAAAGTTTTAATGTGACCAAACGATTATGTGCTGATTTCAAAATTTTGGATGTCGACATCAAAAATTGAGTGTCAATACTAAAAAGTTGCGTGTTGGACATAAAAAGTTTTACTTAAAAACATATATATTTTTATATAGACACATACATATATATATATAAATATATATATACATACATATATATAAATATGTATGAAAATACATATATATATGTATTTTCATACATACGTAAATATGTACAACTTTGCTTCCGCCGTTTTCCTATAGATGGCTTCAGCGGTAAGTGGTAATCGAAATAAATAGATCATAGACGTCATAGAATAAACTTGGGCATCTGTCAACATAACCCCATAGAAACATTAGTCGATTTGTGTCTGCATCATAAAGTTATTCTCGATTGAAAATGTTTACGAGCCAAATTCTCGTCATTTACGGTTTGAGGTTTTAGTTTTTTGTTTCAATATGAAGAAATCTGCGGCTGAGGCTCTCATTGAATGCTCTCAAATTTGAGCCGAGCATTGAAAGACAAACGGCCGCAATACAACGAGAGACACGATAAAGTGATTTTGCAGCATGACAATGCTCGACCCCATGTTGCGAAAGTGGTCAAGACATACTTGGAAACGTTGAAATGGGAAGTCCTACCCTACCCGCCGTATTCTCCAGACGTTGATTCTCTGATTATCACTTGTTTCGATCAATGGCACACGGCCTGGCTGACCAGCACTTCCGGTCTTATGATGAAGTAAAAAATTGGATCGATTCGTGGATAGCCTCAAAAGATGACCAGTTTTTTCGACGCGGGATTCGTACGTTACCCGAAAGATGGGAGAAAGTAGTGGCCAGCGATGGACATTACTTTGAATCATAAATGTATAACCTGTTGTTTTACAATAAAACCTCGAATTTCGGAAAAAAAACGGCGGAAGCAAAATTGTACACCTAATATTATAAAAAAATTATCATCATACTTAATGTCATTAACTTATTGTTATTAGTCATAATCATACTTATTGTCATTAGCCATGATCATTTATTAACATAAAAACAGAAAATTAGAAATTTTGTAGATCCAGGTTTACAAAATGATCAGATGCTTGGCTTGTAATAGATATTGTGGATAGTACTGCAAGCGATTTTACAGATTCCATTGGACTCATCATTGGTAATAGCATTGTATTTATTTGCGGCTGATTGTAATAAGCAGAATTTTGGCATTCGTAATAATCTTTATTTGGAATAGTGTGGTGGATTGTAAAATATTATTTGTTTCTTTCTTTTAAGATTTTGCAACAAATTTATAAATACCAGATTGAAATTCTAAAATTTCATCATCGTTAAATAATGACAA
>NW_012130106.1:2380191-2393391 GCF_000143395.1 Atta cephalotes | reverse complement strand
TTATTTATTTCGACCATCACTTACCGCTAAAGCTATCTATAGGAAAACGGCGGAAGCAAAGTTGTACTTTCACGTCTTTCTGCAACTTGAACAATTTCGTCTTGATTCTTTATCTCAAAATTAGCATGGTCTGATTTATTTTCTTCGTTTTTATTATCATCAGTGCTTTCATGACAATCGTGTTTATAATTTTGTTCAAAAACGACATTTGTTCATGAAACACATATAGTTTTGAAGACTTGACAGAAGAACTAAATTGTTTTTGCTCTTTGTGTCTTTTCATAGATTTTGATCATAGAATCTTTGATATGTGTCTATTTTTTTAAGACAAGTTTACCTGAAATTTAAAAAATAATACGTTTACATTTTTTCAGATGTGGCGTCTGGATGTTCATTTACAGAACTTCATTACTACTATCGAGTGGGGGCTCAACAATTAGCAATACTATTGTAGAAGTAACACAAAGTATATGGAACACCTTGTACAACGAATTTATGCTTTTACCAAATACCTAATGAATGGGAACAAATATGGATTTCAAATAAAAGTCAATTTTCCTCACTGCATTGGCGCCGTTGACTAGCACATAAGAATAAAAAAAGAATCTGGTAGCGTTTCGATATATTTTAATTATAAATTATTTCTTAATTATATTATTAACAATTGTTGATTCGGATCATCAATTTAGATGGAATGAAAAAGATTGTTCTTCAGTTTTTAAGACAATAACATTTTTTCCAAAATGTTATTGTCTTAAAAACTGTATTGTCTTAAAAAAATTAACGGAAGGCACTTTAATACTTAAATTTAAATGAATCCAAATGAACATTTGGAAATAAATATTCTTTTCGTGCTTGTCGGAGACGAAAGTTTTGCGTTACATGAAAATTTATTGAAACCTTTTGGAGGAACACATTTAGATAAGAAAAAATGAATATTCAATTATCATTTAAAAAGATATACTATACCGAGTGTGTTTTCGGTATATTAGCTAACAAATTTTTATAGACCTTTGGACGTAAATGAGGAAACAACTATTTGGTTAGTAAAAGTATATGATATTACATAATCTAATCAGAAAAAAAGATTATTTCAATCTTAAAAATATTCCAAAAATATTCCGTCCAGAAGTAATCAATTTTGATAATATACCAAATGCACAAATAACGCGAGTAAGCTTATTTGTTAATTCAACTAGAACAATATTTGTTAATTATTTTGTGTCAGAAATTGGATCAGTTCCTTGACAATGAAGCTGGTATAAGACAATAGGACACAGTTGCAATTGTTACAATTATTTTGAGATGAAATAAATAAATAAAAATTTACCAAATTCTTGTTTTTCTTTTTGTTCTTTTTCCTCGAAATCTTTCATTAATATTGCATATATTTCCTTCCATGCAGATTTCTTTTATCTTTATAAATTTTTATCTTTATAAATGTTCAACGTTTTATCCCATATAACCTTTCTTCTATTAAACTTATCAAAAGTTCCATATTTATTTCTTCCATTAGAAATACATATGTACAAGCACGACTAACTGAGAGCTCTGCATAAAACATCTGACTAAGGTGCTGCGTACTACGGACAGAAAAACTGCAACTTCGATAGAAAAATCGTATTGTCTGAACGCGCCATTGATGACCGATTCGGTTATTTTACCGTATATAGTTTGCAGTGACAAGACCGAACATCATTTTTAATCGATTCAGTAATTTTCCCGCGGTCGATAACCGTGTAAATATTCCCACATAAAATGTATTGCCACTATAGAGCACGACAAAAAAACCGATTCGATAAAACGACGATTCGGCGAAAAACTGTATCATGTAAACGAATTCTAAATGACATTTTTATAGTTATTTATTATTTTCTTTTAATCGCGGTGTTCAAGAAGAGCATTTTCGGTGTCTCGTTTAGTCTCTCTCTGTTCGCGTATATGCATGATTAATTTATCTTAGTTGACATTTACGAGGAGATACTGAAGTCTGCTTTTAATTGTCATGGAAAAAGAAAATTTTTAGCGCGTGCACGCTTTTTAAGCTATAACAGCTCAATTTTATTTGTTAGTAACAATTGTCTTTCTATCTTAACAAAGCTCCACGAAAGAAAAGAGTCGTGGAAGTCCGTTGGACATAACAGTCGCTTCGCGTGAAAATCGTTCCTTAGCAGGGGAAGGTGGGGTGAAAATCATTTTTCATAGAAAGTTTTTTTTTTTAATTCGTTCACTTCCTATCTCTTTCTCTGTCTAAAGTTATCTGATTCTTCATGTAAAGCAGGAAAATTGCTTTGACTGTTACTAACTTTTTAACGAATAATGAGCGACGGCTAAAACTTGTTAGAGGTTACTCAGAGTCATAACCTTAACAATATATGTCAAAGTCAATGGGAGGAGAGTTCCCTATTCGGTAAAATTATCTAAAAAAGTTATATTTTTCTTATTGTATATCAAAAAGGTATAGCATGACAATGTTAAATTTATTAATTAAAAATTGCTATTATTCATCTTTTAAATATGGATTGCTTTTTAAGGTATCATTTAAAAAATATCTTTGAGATATCTCTAAATATGAATATCTCTGAAAAATATCTTAAACTGTTGCATAAGATCTTTTAAGATCCTAAAAGATATCTTTTCATAAGAAATGCAAGATATCGCAAGATGTGATGAGATCTTTTAGAAATCTGCATAATATCTTCTTATCTATATCGATAGATTGTGAGTACATTCTTTTTTACGTATGATGTATACGATATCATTTATCCTGTTTATGTTTCGATGAATGACAAGAATAAATAATACATTACATACGCGTAAAACGGAATACATAGTTAACGGGGAAAAAATTCATTCGATCTATAAAAATTTTTGATAGATTTAATAGAATGGAATTAATCATAGTCATCCCGCTAATAAGAATTTTGATTTATTTGTTTTTGAATAGATACAATAGCTGATAGAATCTATCAAATTTCCAATTAATTCAACTAAACTTTTTTTCAGTGTATAAATATCTTTAAATTATATGTTATACAGAATGTTCCTGAGTTAAATCACTAAACTTAAAATACGAATTCAAACTCTCAAAATAAAATTTTTTTTCTGGACATATGCCCGCAAGCTTCATTCAAGTTCACATGTTTACTTCTGAAATTATATAGAGCTGTAGGAAAAAATAATTGAAATATCTCTTGTTTTTATTGTGAATTTCGAAAATTATTAATAGCTTTTTGGTCGCAAAACTCGTTATAACTCGTAGTTCGTTGAATGCTTTTGTAGAATAAACTTATAATGCCTCGTACATATTTTAATAGTGAACATGCCGATATGGTATATTTATACGGGTTTTGTGACGGAAATGTTCGTCGTGAAAACGCGATTTTCGAACAGAAGATTGTCAAATAAATCAATACTCTCTTTAATATTTTAACTGAAGGAACTGGGTCTTTTAATATGATTCTTTGGGCTGATGGAGTTTATGCATCATTGCAAAATGAAAGAACAAGTTCTGAAAAAGTGAATACCCCGATTTTCTTATCGATTGATATACGAATACTACTGCATTTTGATGCCCAATTTACGAATATGATAATGAAATTGCTGACAAGGTCATTTTCAAAGTCACGTATATTTTAAAAAATAATTTTTTTTCACATTTTTCGCGCAGTTCACGTGAAAAGTCGTGACTCTAAAAACAAGGAGGGAAATGGAGTGGGAATCGCTTCGCGTGGAAGGATTTGAGCACAAGAATTGTCGTAATACTTAGACTTAAATTGTAGACGTAAGTAACGCAAGCTTTGGCGTATGACGTATAACGACTTATTGCCGTGTCTCCAAGAGAGACTTTTCACATGAAAAGTCGTAAAAGAAATTATCCTATCTATCTTTCAGCACGACAGTACTGATAAGCATGCTGAGTAGTAACACCAGATTGCGCAGCAAACGACCATGAAAATGTCGATAATATTCATGATCATTTATAATCAACATACTAAAATAGTAGTAAAACAATAGTTTACCAATCGATAATAAAATAATCGAAATATTCGCCTATTCTGAACTACCCCGGAATTTCACCAACAGTCATACGGAAGACACTTTCAGCCGATTGACGTCATTCATGCCATTTTTAATCAGTTCAGCATTTATTACCGGCTAATATGTTGTGCAGGAGAGCATTTTGCGATTTTGATTTTAAATAGATAACGACCCACAATTTCCCAAAACATTTTGTGGACAGTTGAGCTCATATTTATCAAGCAAGGTATTCTCAATCAAAGTAATAGTCATGTTTGGTCACATAAGAATTTTCGAGCAATCAATGAATAACATTTCCAACACAATTTCCAATGTAATGTATGGTTAGGAATAATGGGCAATATTTTAATTGAATCTTTTCCATTTTCTATCAGCTCACTTAAATGCGAATGAATTTCTCATGTTTTTAAACAATGAATTTTATGACCTTTTGGAAAACATTCTTTTGATTATGAGAATGAATTCCGGGTTTCAATTGGATGATAGTCCCGCTCACTGTGCTGGAGGTCCATGACAGTAGTTTAATTCATTTTCTCGTCGTGCTGGGATGTGACCTGTGACTTGGCGTTCATCGGATTTAACACCATTGGATTTTTGGGCTTCTCTGAAGCAAAAGTGTATATAGTGCGTGTTAGTGATCTTTATTCATTAAAACGAAGAATTGTACAAACGTGCGAAGAAATTACAGATACACGATATCAGTTAGCCACTCGTTTTCTCATCGATAGAGATAAAGCTTGTTTCTGGGCTGAAAATCATCATTTTGAACAAAACATTTAATAATTAAATTTTTATTATTTGTAAAGCAATTAAGAGGATATACCTTATTTTGATATTATTTCGACATTCCTATAATTCTGTAACTTCAGAAATAAATATCTCTTGAACGAAGCATTTGCAAGCATACATTCAGAGGAAAATTTTTATTTGTTTTGAGATTCTGAATTCATATTTCCTGAATTCATATTTTAAGTTTGCGATTTAATCCAGGAACATTTTATATAAAAAAAATTATCGAATCATACCGCTTAAATTTCGTGCGCTCAGATAGAATAACTGTCAATTATAACTGTCAACTATGCCTATCCCTATTAATGTGCTTTTGTATTTCGATAAGTCATAAAGAAAATTAGCATGAATAAATAAGAAAAAAAAATTTTTTTTGTTAAGTTAAATTATTAATGCATACGATACCTCCCCCCCGAAGATAATATTTTATTTCTTGAGTTTTAAAGTATTTTTAATATTTTTCGTAAGATATGAGGAATTTATGTGAATCCAGTAATGCTGCTAAATTTTAAGCTTGTCCCTATTAATGTGGCCTGTATTGGAGCTAAGAATATTGTGTTATGAGTGTACATTGAAATAAATATATGCAATAATGATTTATATAATATTAACTTAAACAATTAACTTAAATTACCTGTTTTATCTGTTAAAATGAGTCAAATATGGATAGGCACATAAATTGGGGCACATTAATAGGACCATAGCCGTTTGGAGGATTAATAGAGACACTAATAGAGACAAAAACATGTTTTCTATTTTTGTCAAAAACATTATAAAGTACTAACATTTTTTAGATTAAAGAAATATTATAAGAAAAAGAAATAGTTAAAAAACCGATATTAATTGTAAGCAAATAAAATTAAAGCTATATTTAATAATTAATTCAGTAATAAGTAAATTGATTAAAAGGCACATTAATAGGGACAGTTATTCTATGTTCGACATTTTTCAATATTATACTTGTCACGTGAAATTTATGCAATATAATTCGCTAATTTTATAATTCAAAAACTTATATAAAAATTTTTCCTTTAAATAAGAGATTTTATAGACAGGTTTTTGATTCTCCTATATGGGCTCTCCATTGTCACCGATCATAGCAAATATAGTTATGGAAGATTTAGAAGAAAAAGCGTTTCCAATTATTGCCGTGTTGTTTACTTTTTTATTTTAGATATTATATATATGATGATATATTACTCGCTGCTCCTCCAGACAGTTTAAAGAAGTTATAAAATATTAGACAGTTATAGAATATTAGAAATTTTTAACTCATTCCATGAACGTCTTTAATTCGCTTGAAATCGGCAATGACAATAGTCTAAATTTTTTAAATGTGAGCCTTATTGTTGATGAGCATAGAATTATATTTGACACATATAAAAAAAAAACTTACATTTTCTGAAAGATATCTTAATTTCACAATATTCTTTCTGTCATAAAAGAGGTATAATTTTTAGTTTATTTGACAAAATTTCTTTATCGCACCCGAAATTCCATTTTAAGAATATTACTGATATGATGAAGTTTTGTTAAGAAACGGTTATACACTTCCTTTTATATTCTCTTCAATTCAAATGAGAATTAAGTTCCATTCTAACAATAGAAAGATCATCAAAATCAAGTGAGAAATTATAATAAGTACTTAACTGTATCTTTTATAAGGACCATCTCGAGATCTTTTTCCAACGTAGCCAGAAATGTTAATTTAAAGCCTGCATTTATGATTCCGAACACTGAAAAAATACATCATAATTGGAAAGAATATTCTTGAGACAGCAACACATCATGATGTTGTTTATAGAATCTCATGTCATGATTGTGATGCATTGACCAGACAAAAAGGCAATTAAAAAGAATCGCGGAGCACTCATCGGATATTAATAAAAAATTAGACTCACCAAGTGTCATACTTAATCACCTCACTTAATCATAATTTTGATTGGAACAAGGTCAGAATTTTAAATAAGGAATCATCTTATAACAAAAGACTGACTTCCGAGGTGATTTTTATAAAGAGACAAAAGAATGAATTAATTTACAAAGTAACACAGAATCTTTACCAAAAATATACTCTTCCATTATACAAGCACTTTTCCCTTCCTGAATGTTTCCCGGCATCTTTTCCTTCTCCTTTGAATTTTCTCACAATTGTCGATTTTTTCGTTACTTGTATCTTTATCAGTTTAAAATATGTTATCAAGAAGCATAGAAGAACATGACACAATTTATATCTTTTGAATTCTGATCTTAATACTACGCTGTAATTATTATCATCTTCATTGATAGTAACAGGTATTAATCGAAATCTTGCATTTTAATTTGCTTACCTTCTCATTAGTTTAAATTATTACTTTACATAGCAATGCATCATCATAGACAATTTATGTATGTAAGCTTTTGAGAAGAGACCCAATAATCTTATATGATGGCAAATTATAATTGTTAATTGATACATTGTAATAAGATGGGATTCAGTCCTGGAATAACCAAGACAGGTTTAAAACAAAATTCTATATTCTTCTTGCAGTCATATCAAGATTTTCGGATTGTATACGTTCTTGTTTCAGAATTAAGGTTTTTAATATTATAAACACTAGACTTTTCTAGAATTTTTAGTATGTCATGTAATTGTTTTAATAGACTGTATTTATAACATTGAAAATGACCGGATAGAAGGTCTATAGTTTGATTATTTATAATTCTATAGTTAAATATAATGTTTAGTAATTTATAACAATAGCGAAGAATATCTTGCTCTGAGTTCTTTGATTATTTTAATTCAAAAACTTACAATCTCGATATTTTGATATTAGAATTTTCATCTTAAAATGATATCAGAGACTTACTCTTAAGTTTTGTTATGATCTTATTGGACCTCTGTATATTAACAACAAAATGGAAATGTAACTACAAAAATTGTTCATTCAATATTATATAATGCACTCATTATCATTGCAGAGACCTGTCTACATTTTGGAAATTCTTGTTGGGGAGGTATGTAGTATTAGTAATATTAATAATATTAATAGTATTAGTAAATTAACTCTTCATGGTCACTCTTCAAAAAAACGATGGTTATTTTGAATTAAAATGACCCGAACCGTTTCTGAAGTTTTATCAAATCAATAATATCCATTGATTTCAAAAAATATTTTTATATAATTTTTTAATATTTTTTTATAATTAATTATTTATAATTTTATTAATTATTTATCATTTTTATTATATTTTTTTATAATTTCATTCTTTAAGAAAATAAGACAATGACTTTGTAGTAAAAACTTTAATTTTAACAAACACTAACAAAAATCATAAACATGTTAATTTCGAAAAAAAGAGTATGTTTACTTAAAAAAATCATAACTCTTTAAACTTATATTATCAATTTTTAAACTTATATTTTCAAATGCAGTTAATACTCTTGAAATGATGTACTTTTAAAAAAAATGATATAATTACACGCGTTTCAAAAAAGGTGTTTATTTTGGGGATAGAAGATAATCGTTTTTTAGGTATAAAAAAGTGTTAATTCGGATAAAAGGCTATTTGATTTATTAATGTAAAAGTTTATTTGATTTATTAATGTAAAAAATTATTAATGTAAAAATTATTATTATTATTATTATTATTAATACTAAAAACAAATATATTAAATTGTAAAATATGAAAAATAATACATAGAAATCGTTATCTTTCGCTGCAGCAATCTCAATACACAAATCGAGTCAGCTCTCTAAATCTGAATCAGTAGATCAATCACTAATTCAGTGTCAAATATGCCACTATTAATTAACGAATGAAACGTGATATCCCTAACCTGTAGGCAAACCTTGCTTCAGTATAAGTGCAGCGCATTCAACATATATTATTGTAAGAAAAATGATATTGTAAGATTGAAATTACAATGTATTAGAACGTTCAAATATTTTAACTACATAATGTTCAAACTTTTTTTCTTTTATGGTTGAATTTCACTGATTATCCAGTATCAAGTGTACTAATGTGTGTACTAATATGATTTACTGATAATTCAGTATAAGTATGCCACTTCAATAGATTATCCACTGATTCAGGATGCTTTTTTTCTGGCAGTGCAACCATCATAATGTCACAATAGTGCACTGCCGCAGCCGTTCCAAAATTACTGTGGTATTACCAGCACTACACTGTAACGTCATATTACGGAACGGCAGTAATATAAACAGACGCCATGAACAAACGCACTAAATTTTGAGCGAAAGCAACAGCGATTCTTCCGAAGAAAATGAACTACTTATGGAATTACCAATTTAAGCAGTTCATCCTGAAAATTAAAAATTATATGGATACAATTAATGAATACTCAGATGTGAAATTTAAGAGTCATTTTCAGTAAAATGAATGTGCATCTTCTGAACTTAAATATAATGTATATATTTTTTTATTTTCTGAATCGAATATTTCTATGCATTGTGCTTCTTTAAGCACGCTTATTAACGACGCTATATTGCATATAGCTGCCTCACTTCGAAAGTGTCACAGTAGTCGCAGTGGCAATATGACTACCATTTATGACGTCATTGAGGGAACTAGACGCTATCGCAGCGTACTACGTAGTAATAGCGAAATAATTTTTTGGTACTGCCAGTGTATACCGAAACACTCTCAGATTTAAAGAGTGTGTTTATCACGCATGAGTCATAGACACGACAAGTATTCTTTCTTCATCGTTTTTTCTTTAAAGAACACAATCTACATCTTATTTTTGCAATTTAATAGATCATTATTTTTTTTAACGAGAACGCGTTGGTCACACTTGTTGATAATTTAATCGGAAAAAAAACGCTTTTAACGCGAATGACTGTTGGACACATACTAATGGTCCGATTAAAAGCTAAACATCTCTATCGATAATTGAAGTTTCAAACCTCTAGTCGATGGCAGGTATGCATCCTTTCGATGCTAAGAAGCTTCTGAAATCTAGCGTGAAAGATGTCTCATACAGATTTGCACATTATTACAAAAAATTTTCAGAAATGTTTCAATCTTTCACATCTCATGTGCAACAATTCTAAAAGGATTCTGCAATATGTCATATGAAATATTGCAACATAAAGGATTCTACAATATGTCATATGAAATAATTCAACAGAAATGTTTCCAATCTATCATATTAAATAAACATATTCAACAGAACAAAAAATCATCATGATGTTAAAATAGCTTCAAAATGTTTACAAAAAGTCATTTTTTTTCATCAATCACGATTCAGTTTAATGTCATTTTAATGTTATCGTGATTTATTCTACTTTAATTGCAAAAAACTTTTATATATAAATGACTTGTTCTCTTTTAATTGCGAAAAACTTTTGTATATAAATAATGATATTGTGGGAACTGCAAGTGTAAGTGATTTTTTAATAGTGATTATGTATATGTGCTTATATATATATAATATGATCAACTAATCAAAATAGTTGGCGGTATAATTACCATTTTTGAAAAATATTTTAAGTTTAAAATATAAATTAATAATTTTAAGTTTATTTCAATAAGCTTATTTCAATAATCTGTAAACAGATCATAAAACTTTTAATAAATTTTAAGTACTTCAAAAATGATATTTAAATTATTATATGCACTATTAGAAATTTCTTAATAATTTTTAATTAATTTCTAAACAAAGCTTGATTCAAGTCCGTCAATGAAAAATAATGGATGTTGTACATATATTTATTTACTAGTTTCTTAAATTTCATGTGTTACTTTTAATGTATTACTTTCAATGAATTTAATATACATGTTCATTACTTTCAATATAATATGGGATGCGTGCATGCGTATTTCATACATATCGCAGTGTCAAGAAAGTCACTGGTGCAAATTACAAGCATATAATACTTTTATAAATATAATATATAATATATAAATATAATATAATATAAGAATATAATAAATATAAGAATATAAGAATATAAATTCATCAATGTGAGTATAACATTGAACGTCTACAATGAGTCGGTAATCAAAAATCAAATTTTAATCATAACCTAAATACGTAATTGCGATTTTTTACATTTACAAGCTGTTAATTATACAGCGAGTCATTTAGCTCGATTAATGAGAAGGAATAAAGTCGAATTTGGCCAGACTTAAGAAAATCGATTACGGTCTTAGTCGTATAAATCGACTATTAACCAACTTCATGGCAATTCATCGATGTAAGACCGACTACCGACTAATTGTATAATAGAATCAACATTATATTTGATATACTTACATTCACAATACGCATTAATAAACACTTTTCACGATGATCGTAACCTCGATACAACGCGACACAAATGCGTGTCAGTAAAACAGTTGATGGGTTTGTTGCACAATTATCGCCAAAATTTAAAATATACATTAAAGTTTACTTAATTTACAGTAAATTGAAATATTATTTATTTCTATATATTAAAAGTATATTAAATTTCAATACACTTATATATTTTAATTTACTTGAATTTAATTTCATTAACATGTACATTAACATTAAATATTGTTTCAGTTACGAGTAATTTAAATATCATTTATCATTGTATATTAAAAGTTCATGAAACATTTTTAACGGTATATTTAATTGATATTTAAACAATAATTAAATTATGTTTGTATGTCATCAATATAATATCAACACTGTATTTTCGTTTTTGATATTGTTTATTAGTTTATCGTACACAATATAGGTATTATCGAACGCTTAATAGTGTTAAAACACTTATTGTTAATCACTCGCGACAGTGTCTGGAGACTCTTGTCCTGGGTCGCGGTGATCGGACACTTTTCGCGAACACGCCTAGGGCTAAAGCCCTGGTTCATGATAACTTGCGACAACGCTTATTACCCTAAATTATTACCCTCGCAATGTTAAAATGCTTGTATAAAGTACAAAGAACAGAACTTCAAGAGCTGAACCTGTACTTGTCTGTAGCCAAAGTACAAAACTCGCGTCGCGATAATAAACTGCTTCTTCGCGTTCTCTCGAAAGATTGAATTCTCAAAAATTCATATAGCCCGATCCTCCTCCTATTTATCTATGATTTCAATCAATTAGGAGCGACGGCGGATCAGCAACCCGCGACAAATGCGACAATAAATTTAAGATTACAAGCACCGCGATCTGTTTGATTTTTACTGCAGTGGTATTGTATTTTCAACTGCGGCGGCTGCTAAGATCGTCAGATCACAATACTAAAATCCATTCTTATATATTATACTTTCACAAAAAAAATGAATTCCTGATTCACGTATATTTTTATTCTTGAATACTATTTACTTTCATGTATAAAATGTTCTCTTTAATTATAAATGTTCACTATCAATAATAAACAACATCAATAATAAATAAATTTGTGCAAAGTATATTCTTAAAATTGTATTCTTGTTTCTAAAATCATTATATGGTTTTAACAACTCAATCGCATTATTTAAAAACTATTTACTCTTAAGAATTTGAAAAAATCGGCAGACGGTAAATATATATAAGAACTCCTCAGTAACATGAAGATTTCGGAAATGCAGTGAATGACGATTGACGATGTGATTTCGTGAGTAAATTATTGCATTCGTGAAATATACTTCTAAATATTTCTTATCTTACGCGAACAATATTTAGAATATGAAACGCATCTTGATGCTTGCTCTAAAGCAAAAAACCCATGTGAAATGGAAACTTAAAAATGATTATTTCTCCGGATCATTTTTGAAAAAAAATTGTTTCATTGAGTTTTGGAAGAAGAATAAAAAGACACATTTTGAGATTGATCGATGATAGACTCAAATATTCATCTTATTGACCCTTCTCTTTTGTTATAGGTATACAACTTTGCTTCCGCCGTTTTCCTATAGATGGCTTTTGCGGTAAGTGGTGGTCGAAATAAATAGATCATAGACGTCATACAATAAACTTGGGCATCTGTCAACATAACCCTGTAGAAACATTAGTCGATTTGTGTCATAAAGTTATTCTCGATTGAAAATGTCAGTTTACGAGCCAAATTCTCGTCATTTGCGGGAGGTTTTAATTTTTTGCTTCAATATGAAGAAATCTGCGGCTGAGGCTCATCGAATGCTCTCAAATACTTATGGTGAGGCCGCTATTAGTGAAAGAACGTGTCGTAAGTGGTTTCAAGAACGGTGATTTTGACGTCCAAGGTCATGCTCTGTATTTGGTGGGACCAGCTCGCCGTAGTAGTATTATGAACTGTTAAAACCGACTGAAACAATCATAGGCGATCGGTATCGAACGCAATTGATGCGTTTGAGCCAAGCATTGAAAGACAAACGGCCGCAATACAACGAGAGACACGATAAAGTGATTTTGCAGCATAACAATGCTCGACT
>NW_012130106.1:2378038-2379660 GCF_000143395.1 Atta cephalotes | reverse complement strand
TTTTTTTACAATAAAGCCTCGAATTTCGGAAAAAAAACGGCGGAAGCAAAGTTGTACATAATAGTTTATATATTATTTAAGTATCAATTAAATGTATATTTAAATATATATTTATATCATTTTTCAAATACTGGAAATAGCTGAAACTTTCTCAAGTAGTACACAGCGCTTACAATGTGTTAACAAAGAGCTAAAAATCTCTTTTATGCGCAAGCTATTTAGATTTTTGATAATATTTCAAACAAAAAGATACTACTGTGCTATTTAGGTTTTTGATAATATTTCAAACAAAGATGACACACTCTTTTTATAACATTTCAGCAATATTGAAACAGATACCATTTAAAAGGTATCTATAGTAAATATAGGTATTGTGGAAATAGTATTTAAGTATAAATACAGATACATTTTTTTATAATTACCTAAGTGTAGATTCAAGTGCAAGAAAAAAGTGTCCGAACATTTGAATACTTTTTAGGTACTAAAAAAATAGGGAAAAAAATCGAGAAAAACAAAAAAATAAGGAAAATAAGAAAAGAAAAAGATATAAGCAAAGTAAAACATACTACATTTTATTTGTTTGTTTTACATAAAAGAATGTCGCGATAATGAAAAGTCGAAAACAACAAACTGCGTATAGAGTAATTTTATTTTATATAAATCTACTACTTATGTAAGTACTAAAACTTATGTAAAACTTATGTAAGTAAAATGTTTGGATTTGGATAATGAAAATTGTAATCGTACGTACGTATCATGGTCATGGATTATCGATAATAACAGCGTGGCAAACTGGTCACGTGATGCTGTCTCCTCAGAGTCATTCATGTAATTTTTCCTCTATGGAAACATTAAAAGTGAAAATTTTTGTGTCTGTACATAAAATTTTTCACTTTTCCCATCTAAGAAAAGAACTACTCCGATTGATCCCAAGTACCAAAGCTCTGTAGAGTTTATTATGGATGAAGAAAAAAATCGTAATTCATCATGTTATAAATTATTCTTCTTCTCTAACCTGGGTATTTTTATATTCATAACAGGTTCTATAGAATCCATCTTTGGTACTCTGAATCAATCAGAGAAAACATAAGCATCGCGTCATCAGTTTGCCACTCTCCTTCTATAAAGATCTTTAGTCACCAATCGCTAAATACTAGGAATTAAAATTATCTAGACGCTTGGGAAAAAAAGATTTTTATAAAATTATGTAATATTAGTTATATATTATATAAAATTATATAAAAATATAATTATATGTACCATACAATATGTCCAAGTATGGACATATTTCATATATAGGATGTCCCCGACTTACGATATCATTTCTCGTGAGCAAATAGAGCGGACTGAACTGAGTTGGAAAGTCTTTTACCATTTTACAATTCTTGTAATACTTTAGATATTAATTTTTAACTATCACTAAATAAACACCCGCGCGGACTACCATCAAGCATTCGTCTGTTGATTGCGGTCGCTTGTAAATGATAAAGATCTTTTTAATTCAGTTCATTGTATCAACTCATGAGAAGCGATCCTATAGATCAGGGACATCCTGTATAATTACTTTACAATTTTATATATATCTAATATATATATATATATATATATATATATATATATAT
>NW_012130106.1:2365019-2378018 GCF_000143395.1 Atta cephalotes | reverse complement strand
ACGAGCCAAATTCTCGTCATTTGCGGGAGGTTTTAATTTTTTGCTTCAATATGAAGAAATCTGCGGCTGAGGCTCATCGAATGCTCTCAAATATTTATGGTGAGGCCGCTATTAATGAAAGAACGTGTCGTGAGTGGTTTCAAGAACGGTGATTTTGACATCCAAGGTCATGCTCTGTATTTGGTGGGACCAGCTCGGCGTAGTAGTATTATGAACTGTTAAAACCGACTGAAACAATCACAGGCGATCGGTATCGAACGCAATTGATGCGTTTGAGCCGAGCATTGAAAGACAAACGGCCGCATACAACGAGAGACACGATAAAGTGATTTTGCAGCATGACAATGCTCGACCCCATGTTGCGAAAGTGGTCAAGACATACTTGGAAACGTTGAAATGGGAAGTCCTACCCTACCCGCCGTATTCTCCAGACGTTGTTCCCTCTGATTATCACTTGTTTCGATCAATGGCACCACGGCCTGGCTGACCAGCACTTCCGGTCTTATGAAGAAGTAAAAAATTGGATCGATTCGCGGATAGTCTCAAAAGATGACCAGTTTTTTCGACGCGGGATTCGTACGCTACCCGAAAGATGGGAGAAAGTAGTGGCCAGCGATGGACAATACTTTGAATCATAAATGAATCATAAAATATAACCAGTTTTTTACAATAAAGCTTCGAATTTCGGAAAAAAAACGGCGGAAGCAAAGTTGTACACCTAATATTACATAATTTTATAAAGCTCTTTTTCTCCCAGGCGGTGAAGCAAATGAAAGCACTTACATAAAGTTAAGAATTAGAGAAGAAAGATAATATAATACAATAATCAAAAATTAAGTTCCAATATGATATAAAATAAAATGTATAAGTAGCTTGTACTTATATTATTATGAACCTAAAACTTAAAAAATATATCTATACTAAAAATTAACTAGATATGGATACAGGTACCTCCATTTGTAAGGATCTAGATAATGCACTTATTGTTAGGTACAGCTAAAGTATCTAGATATCTAGATACGACACTGCATTTCAACTACCTTTCAGCAAAGTTTCATATGCAAGAATCGCAATATTTTGCTATTCTAGAGCTGTTCTCAGAAACGTTGCAGATATATTTCGTAACTTTTATGAAATCTCAGAAATGTTTCACTTTTCAGTTGAAACATTTCTGAGATATTTCTGAAAACTTCGATGTTGTATGAGATTGCTCGGGTTATTAGTATTTCATATTAATTTAATTTAATTTAATTTAATTTACTTTATTGCAAAGCTTTATGAAAAGACTACATATAACAGATATAATAGATATAATAGATATGATACAATAGGCATAAAATATGGTGTAATAGATTATAGTAGTTTGCAAATGATTAGGCACACACACGCATGCACGCGCACACACACGGTTATATCAGTTTAAAAA
The DNA here is from genome assembly GCF_000143395.1 of Atta cephalotes. Classification (NCBI taxonomy): domain Eukaryota; kingdom Metazoa; phylum Arthropoda; class Insecta; order Hymenoptera; family Formicidae; genus Atta; species Atta cephalotes. The sequence continues at coordinate 2,376,592 of NW_012130106.1, read as the reverse complement.
CTGTGAATGACGTGATGGAACGTGAGGCAACGGAAGGGAACGAAAGAAGGATAGAGAAGGAGAAGTTTTTATTGCTAAGAAGAAAATTGAAATATTTGATATAAAATAAAGCGGCACGGAATTTAATGGAATGATGTATGAGGAAAGATAATCTTGATATCTGGTGACAATAAAATTAATAGTGAAATGAAGCTCAGAATTCAACTGAAGGAGGTGCAAATATACAAGAGTATATTTAGCGAAGGAGAGAAAATACGAGACAGGTGGAATATAAAATATTGCCACATTCTAAGCCAATCAACTCTCTAGTAATATGGAGATATATGATCGTATTTATTGGTCATATATATTTACGAATACAATAGGAGAAGCGGAGGCAAGAATTTTGGATACGCTGTATATGATTTAGCAGTTGTTGCTTAAGAAACGTGGACATTGACGTAATCAAATAAAGAAGTAACGAGTAATTAAAAAGTAAAAAATTATTGAGAACAGGAAAGGAATAAAAAAGGCGAAGGGAATAAAAAAGACATAGACATAGAGTAAACAGCCCAAAACTTGACTCGAACATTCATGAAGAGTCAACATGAATACCAAGAATTAATAACAAGGAAGGAGCGAAAAATTGGAACGAAATTTAGAACAATACGGGATAATCTTAAAGCGACAATTAGTAAGGATGATTTAGAAGGATTTAGATGCAGCGTATTAATGGAACATTCGGCAATAGATTTTAGATCTTTATTTAAAGCAGAATAGGCTGCTAAAGCATCAAGTGGATGAAAGGATTTGAGAAGAATTATGTCAGCTACATACATAAAGAACTCGGAGGACAGAGAAATAATAGACAAATCAGAGACGAAAATACTAAAAAGTAAAGGACCGAGAATAAAACCTAAGATACAGTAGAGAGAGGAGAGGAGAAAAGAGAAAAATAATCATATAAACCTGCTGCGTATAGTTTGTAAGGAAAGAGCAGATTAGCGAAAGGACCAAATGGGAGATTGCATAGCAGCTTGAGTTTAAAAGTAGGTCATGGTTGACGGTATCAAAAGCCTTTGTGAAATCCAACGCAATGATATAAATAAAGCAACCACTGTCAAAATTTTGAAACACGATGTCAGAGATGTGAAGTAATTCCGTGTTCTGTGAGAAAACTACGAAAACCTAACTGATAGGAGGAGATGATATTAAAATTTGAGATAAAGGCATTCAGTTGTGAGAAGCAGATATGTTCAAGCAGCTTTGAGGGGAAATGGGAAAGCGAGATAGGACGGAAATATGAAGGAGAAGAGGAGTTATGAATTTTAGGAATGGGAAGAACAATTGAGCATTTCCAAAAGAAGAGAAAGAAGCCGGGCGTGATTGGAGCAAAGTTAAAGGTTTCGAAAACATGAGAAGTTGAGGAGAGAAGATAACTAAAAGAGTTAGAGGAATAAAATGAAGAAGGTAGAGCATCAACAAAATAATTATTCAGGGAAAGGAGGAGTTTCTAAGGTGCAAAGGTATAGTAGTAAAGGAGGACCATCGAGATTCTTCCAGAATTGGAGCGTGGAATTAGACGCGAGGGAAGTAGAGAAAAAGAACTTTTTCTCGTGACGAACAATATTATTCATATCATTCAGGTCTCTATAACACTGTCAATATATTCACCTATACCTGACAAGGGCACGTATCTTTAGCTCAATGAGCCTTCGAACTGCACCATTTGTCATGGCATAGGGAGACGAGGAATACGCCTATAATTATACAAATACAGCAATGAGAGAGTCAGTAAAATGAGAGATCATTTCATCAACATATATGACGACGCTGTATTTAAAAGGGACCAATCTAGCCTCAGCTCATGCTCGATGTTCTTAGGCTTGATTGCGTAAATATTATGTGACAGAGATACACGATCGTATCGCGACGCGGAATAACTAGCGTCGCATAGATAATAAAATGGTCACTTACACTGACTACATCGCTGACCACTCAATCATATTAATACTCGAAGAGACAAAAATAAGATCTGTGATGGTTGTCGAATTACGTATTGAACGAGTCGGAGCATTAATTAATTGCCTTAAAGAAAACAGCGACGCGATATCAAACAAGAGTTTATAATCCATTTGACTGAGCATGTTGACATTAAAATCGCCCAGACATACAATCGCGTCGATTATATATGCCGCACAGGTTAGGCATGATTCAATATAATACAAGAAGACGGTGAGCCAGAGGGGCGATATATGCACGACCGCCATCTCACCGCGGACAAGATGAAAAGATTGAACGATATCAACGAAAGTATCTACCGACGGAACGCCTGAGCTAATCGGGAAGAATTGGAGAAATTTTTAGATGTACAACACGATACCGCCCCACAATGATCTGTAGATCTGTTCAAGCGAATGAGTACATAGTTATCAATATCAGCTCCAGAGTCGACCAAATTCCGCAACCAAGTCTCCCCGACGGCCAGAACATCCAAATGGTGGAAAGTGATAATGTCCTTTACTAATATAACATACGGAACGACCTGACATTAACATGTGCAACACGCAATTTGCTATTACGAGAGCCACTCGTCCCCGAATGCGAAGACTGAAATGCCTCTGCGAGGAGTCACGTAGATTCATCTACACCAGACGAAAATAGCAAGATGAGAGGAAGCGGATAGTGGTCTTGAGAACAGAGAAAAGTAATTCCAGGAAGGTATAACGATATGGAATATTATCCCTAACACAAAAATATGTATTATTCCTCCTCATCACCTACACACGTTTCACGCCATGCGCCTCCGCCAGTCAATGAGTCTCAGCAAAAGTGCATCGCTCGGATGTTGCAATCCGCTTAAGAAGAGAGATCCTATCAGGCAGGAAGGAGCAGATATCAAATGCATCTCATCAAAATGCAATTCATCTCTTCGAATTTAAGCCCTGGCGATTAGATCATTGCACCTCATTATTATCGTGAATTTGACAATAAGTGGAGACGAGGACAAGTGCCTATCAGGAATCCTAAACGCTCGTACTATTAGATGGAGACCAACACATCAAAGGAGGATGTTCTTGATATAATTCAATGCAATTTTCTGAAGAGACCATCTTTGGCAGACTCATGAACTCATGGTTCCTCTGCTCGTTAACTATGCGCTCAAAATTAGGCAGTCCATTCACCAGGGCATGAGAACCATCGCACCAGAAAGTGCCTCCTCCTCAAGTCTAGCGCAGTGCTCCTCAACAATGACCTGGCTTCCAGCCATAGCAATCAGATCGGCGATCGTTGCCGCCGCCAGTCGATTCGTCGCACCTTCGATGTCTCCGAGATATTGAAGTATTCCATCAAACTCAATCATTTAACATTAAAAACCTCCAATACTGACTCAAGTCAATCTAAAAGACTAAAATATTGTACTCGAGCAATTTTGTGTTTTAATAAGGAGATAAATTTTGTTAAAGTATACAAGGAAGACTTAATTTCAGAAAGAGTTGATAAAACATCAGAAGACATCTGAGAAGAAAAAAATCATCATTCTCGTCAGGCAGAGACGAGAGAAAAGGCAGCGTGACACCATCAGCAGAGGAGGCAGCAGTAGTTTCAATCGAGGTAACGATCCACTCTCAATTGCAATAATAGGAAAGCGAGCATGAGAGAGGTGCTCATTGTTGTCAGCATCACAAAAAGTGCATGGACGCTTACGCAAAATAAAGCGTTTATTTCACGTAATTTGCTGCACGTCGATTAACTCATATTTGAATAAATGATATTAGATACAATATTAAGAAACATATTCACGCGTAGGATCACACAACAAGGCAAGCAGTATTTTAATAGAATAATTATTTATATCTATGATCCTTCAAACAAAAAGCAGAAATGAATGACATTGTCAATACACAACAAACATGATCACAACAAACATGATCAATAACGATATAACGACTAGGTTTGATTATAGAATTACGTGATTATGAAATTATTATATAATAATAGAATATTTCAGATAGATAATGAAAGAGCACGCAAAACTAACGCAATACATACACAACGAAATAACGAGATGCGGAAGTCATATTACTCACTTAAAAAAATATATTTCTGCCGACCAGCATTCGCCAACGGTTAAAAAAAGAGATATTACAATAAATATCTATGGCTGCAATAAGACGCGAAAATATACAGTGAATTATTAAGTATAAGCAGCACTTGTCACAAGCGAGAAAGCGGAAAATTGAGCAGTAAGGCAAAATCCGAACGAAGTGGCGAGCAGAGATGTTGACAGCACAGAGATGTTGATATCACGCGAGACTCCCAAAATTTTGATTCACTAGTGTGAGAGGCTTTGAATCGGTTACGATTAGTATTAACAATTGCTAGCGAATACGGTTTGATAATCAATTTTAAAAAATACCAGTTTATGAAGAGGTTCATAGAATTTTTAGGTCATGTGGTAGAAGACGGTAAAATATACCCTTCACCGGAGAAAATGAAAACAGTAATTGATTTCCCTAAGCCGAAAGGATTAAAAGACTTTCAAAGCTTTTTAAGATTGTCAGGCTATTTTAGGAAATTTATTCCGCCCTTCTTAGAGCGGCTTCACTAGATTTTGGAATAGTTTGTCGCATATACCTTTATGGGTGAGATGGCATGTTCGCCCCGTCCTCGGAACGACTTACATTAACTGATAGAGGAACGGCAGTTACGTCCAAAGAGTTTAGCGATTATTGCGAATTATTGAATTATTGCGATTACTCATGTGACAATTACAACTAGACTACTTAGAGCGAATGGATAGGTCGAAAGAGTGAATAGAATATTATAATTATATCGATTCTGTCCAAGTTAACAATTGAGAATCCTAGTAAATGATTCAAACACGTTGGAAAATTACAACGAAAAATATTAAATTCTATCTGTCATGGCAGCATCAATTTGACTTGTTATTTGGAGTGAAAAAACTGATCTCAAATTTACGCGAAATAGTAGAACAGGAAGTTCAATCTCAATTTAAAGTAGAGCGCGATGAGTTAAGAAATAAAAATTGTAAGACGTACAACCTTCGGCATAAACCAGCGAATAAATATAACGTAAATGATTTAGTGGTTATAAAGTGAACTCAGGTTCAGATAAGAAGTTAGGGGCGAAATACTTAGGTCCATATCGCATTCAAAAAAACTAAATCGAACGATACATACGTTGTTAGAGTGAGCACGAAGGACCAATACATATATCTACTTGTGCAGAGTATATCAAACCCTAGTAAATATTAAGATATAAGTAACATTAAGTAATATAAGCAACATTAAATATAAGTAATATCAAATGGGAGTAAGACTAAATCTAAGTGTACGATAAATCTAAATTTTATAAAACTATTTTTATTTATTACACGTATGTAAAACATAATTAAATTTGAGTTTATATTGTATCATGCAAGACGCATGATTAGAACCGATCAGAACCGATGATCAGAACCGAATGTGGGAAATTATCCTAGATTTTTGAAGGTCGTTCAACTGATGCCTCATAGGGAACGCAAATGTCGCGAGCAAGCGTGATTGGACCGAGAGAGATCGACTGCACGCGCAGCGAAAGGCGAAGGCGGCCATTGTTGTGTTTACGTTTAGAAAGCATGTTGCGTTGAATACTCAGTTCCGTCACTTAAAGAATTATATACATTTGTTTGTGTTCGTCGTTATAAAATCTCACCGAAAGAATAAATATATTTTACCCAAATCCTACACTAGTGACCATGAAGGGTTGAATGGTTCTAATAATAGTAAATATTTTTTTATTTAAACAGTAAAAGTAAGTTTTTTAGTAATAAATTTTTATTTAAACAATAATAATAAGTATTTGAATAGTTTATACGAATAGATTTAACTATTAATATTGTACTATAAATATGATATTAAAAAATTATAGCGCATGGAAAACGTGGCGATATCCAGGGTGTACCTATCATGCACACTTTGACAGCTAAAGCGCTGCTGAATGGATTTCCGCAAGATAACATTGCATCTTCCTTTAAGATGCAATCTAGATGGATTCTATCTCGTTTGATCATCAGACAGCCTATATTATCATTGATGGATAAATATCACGTTAAAGGGGGCAGCTTCCCTAAGGACAAGTCATACGTTCCATCAAAGTGGGACCACAACGTAACACCGATGATTGATGAGAGTGTTAAGTCAATCAGGTAAATATATTTTTAATGAAATAAAACTGAAGATTAAATGACACCTCGGCAGAGGATTGTTTATGAAAAATAGTACAATCTTCTAATTATTTTTTGAAAAAAACCTTAGTGAAAAACTTTAATATCACATAATATATTTATTAATACGAAGGCTATCTAGATCAGTGCTGGGAACTTATTATCCGAATCAGTGTTCGAAATTAGTTATATATTTCGAGCCGATTTGCTGAAGCACTGCTTTTTTTCTCCACTACTGCTCAACGCTTAACGGCCAAACCGCTGAATCGCGCGCGGATGTGTATTTCAGGAGCGCAATATAAGAATTTGCAATATAAGAAATACTGCGATCGTACTTTCCAGCAAATTAAAAACTTCTCTTTTACGTAATTATTATTTTCTTAATAATGATAATTGAATCATATTAATAAGTAAATGCATTTTAGTGAATTGTACTTTTAAAATATTATTTTAATTTTTATAATACATTCGGTTTCTTTAAAAGAACTGCTGACCGTATTTTTGTATCACAGAATGTAATATCTTATAATACAATAGAATTTTACTTTACAATAGAATTTTACTTTCATATATATTTAGAACTTCAAAGATAATATCAAAAATTATAATTCATATTGTAATTATCATATTATACTTAAATATATATATATTAAGAAGGGCTACAAACCAAGTGAAAACACAAAAATGTAAGTATTAATTAAAATATATTAGTAAGCATTAATATAAATTAAAACAAAAATAAATAGAAATGGATATAAAACAAATGGCGTTTTGACTCCGATCGAGTCATTATCAATGTTAGATATGTAAAAACTTTCAATAAATTAATTATATAAACATATTTGAAATAACAACAACCTATAATTAAAAATTATAAACTACGAAAATAAAAACTTTTTTAATTGTACTGACTTCAGCTGGATGTATAAAAAGATAATAAAATAACCTACTATGGTTATCGCAACAATATTAAAAATATTGCTATTGTGTCCAATAGAGATCATCTTTGTAATTGTGCGCAAGATGATACAGAGAAAACTCGCTATAGACATGTCGCAGTAAGTTGATTAATATATAAAGTTCATGTTGATGAAAATAGTTAAAACAGTCAAACAACAATAGAAAGTAAAATAAGCAACATTTGTTAATAAAAGGCTCATAAAAAAAAATCATTAGTATAAATATTTTCAATACTAAGTATTATCAGTCAGAATGTGAAAAAAATGTAATATCGGTTGTATGAAATTTGAGATTCAAAAAGCAATCAGTTTGTTAAAATAATATATAGTCTGAAAAAACATTCATTGATAAAGAGCTCATATAAAAAAGGAAAGAAATCTTAAAATAAATATCTTAAAATTAGTTCCAATGTTAAATAAAATGACATCAGTCAGAATATAAAATTATCGGTACAACATAAGATGTTTGTTCGAGTCGCATGCTCCTATCATAGCTCCTATTCATTCTCAATGTGCTCATTAGAGTGAGTAAGAATGGCAGGTGAGTAATTATGGCAGGAGCGTGCGACGCGAACAAAACTAAGGTTTAAAACTCGAAATACAAATAGTGTGTCGATATATGTATATATATATATATATGGAACTTCTTTGATATCCAAATGAGAAAATGAGAATGACGGTAATGAGAAAAATTGATAAGAAGTAAAAGAAGGGGATACGAAATAAAGGAGAAAGAATAACAATTAAGAGAAGGAAAAAAACAGAAAGAAGGAGAAAGAGACTAATAGAGAAAAATAGGAAGATAAGATTCATGTAGAGATTCAGTATCATCTTTCTTTATATCTTATCTTATCATTTTATCTTTATGTAAGCTCTATTTTTGCTTCTTTATATGAATTATTTCCGATATCAAGTGTTTATTATAGAAATTAATATCAAGAATTCTCATTTTATCCCAATCAAATTCATGATTACAATTCACTCGATGGTTTGTAATGATTGATGACAATCATAGCCCGTTTTTTCTTTATATCAGATATATATTCTGGTTTTTAGTTTCCTCTTGATTTGTCCAACGTAACTAGCATCACAATCTATACAAAATATTTTGTAAACAACTTTCTTAGAAAGAAAGTCGAGCCGATCTTTGCCCCTTTTAATGTGGTTTTTTAGATTATTCAGAATGGAATAAGTCAAATTACAGTTCATTTTCCAAGCAACCGGCTAAAGCTTTCGGAGATAGACTTAACATAAGGGATGGTAAAAAACTTTTTAGCACGAATATTATTGTTAAGAGCGTGAGAATGTAATAAGTAAGTGGTGGAATTAAATTATTTATTTATTAAAGAATATTATTAGATTGAGAGAGTTTTTATGCGATTGAAGGAATTTCTGTAAAGCTATAGTTTAGTGGGGGGTATCTATTTAATCATTCTAAAGAAGAATTAAGGAAGAATATAATAATAATGAGTCGTTTTTTAGATAAGACTTCTCAAATAATGAATAGTAAGATTGATAATCTTAAAATAGATATTAATGAGCCAATAGAGGAGATAATATTTCAAGATAAAAATGAGTCTAATCTAAGTAACGACGAGGCATTCCTCTAAGAAAATGTTGTGGGAAGAAGATGACGCCAATAAATATAGATAGGAATTGAATATTTAAATAAAAATCATTTAATCTAAATCCAATAATTAAGGAAAATCAGTAAATAAATCCAGCAATATAGCCCCTATGGAAAGAATATAATGGAAATGAGCTACAACATAATAAGTGTCATGAAGAACAATGTCGATGGAAGAATTAGAAAGTATAATTCCTGTGAGACCACCTATAGAGAATAAAAAAATAAATCCTAAAGATCATAATGCAGGGTTATAGTTGATTTTTACCGTAAAGTATAGCTAATCATCTGAAAACTTTAATACCTGTTGGAATTGCAATAATTAAAGTAGCTGAGGTAAAAAAAGCGCGAGTATCTACATCGAGATCAATAGTAAATATGTGGTGCTCATACAATAAACCCTAAAAGACCAATAGCAATTATGGCATAAATTATTCCTAAAGTTCCAAAAGTTTCTTTTTTTCCTCTTTCATTTATAATAATATGAGAAATTAGGCCAAATTCTGGAGAATTAAAATGAAGAATTAAAATGTAAACTTCTGGATGTCCGAAAAATCAAAATAAATGTTGATAAAGAATGGGGTCTCCACCTTCAGAAGGGTCAAAAAAGGAAGTATTTAAGTTTCAGTCAGTCAATAATATAGTAATAGCTTCAGCAAGGAAGAGATAGGAGTAGGAGGATGGCTGTAATAAGAATTGATCAAACTGTTCGGTATCTCTGTGATTCACGACCTCTAATTATGTTGCCTAATCGCATCTATGCAAAATCGATGAATCCACGAGATGTCGATTGTTAAACGACGCATGCGTCACACGTAATCGATTAAAAAAAAAATAATATCAGATCGTCTTGGCAACAAAACAAACTGTTGTTTTCATCTTCTGATGACACAACTCGTCTCGTGGAAGGTCATCGCCGCGCTACCGCTAAGATCCTTTTCGTATCCGCTGTAAACACGTTCGCCCGCGAACGAGGCTTATTTTTAATAAAATCTGGAAAGCAGAGAAATTCGCATTTTCTCGACCGAGTGCCCTCGACGTAGTAATTCCGCGGGAAACGCTCGGACGGTGATCGCCTGGCCACGCCATTACGATTTTCGTGCGCTCAGCGAGATCGCCAAAACACAAACTAAAAGGGGAATTTTATCTAGAGATATAGATTTTAGATGTATATTTAAAATTGTTGAAATAAAATTAATTGCTCCGAGAATAGAAGACATTACATTCCAGTAATATGGAGGGAAAAAATAGTTAGGTCAACTGAGGGTCCACTGTGGAATATATGGGATGTTAATGGGGGTAAAGAGTTCAGCCTGCTCCTGTGTATAAAAAGTTTCTTAGAATAAGAAGAGTTAATAAAGGCGGTAAGAATCAAAATTATCTTATATTATTTATTCGTGGGTAAGCTATATCTGAGGATCCTAATATTAATGGAATTAGAAAATTTCCAAATCCACCAATTATGAAAGGTATAATTGTAAAGAAAATTATAATAAATGCATGATTAGTATCTAGAGAATTGTAAATTTGATCATTATTAATTAGACTGCCACATGATCTTAGTTCTAATCGAATGATTATACTTATGGATTGATCCAAGTAAACCCGATCAGATAGCCAGGATAAAGTAAAGAATTCCAATATTTTTATGATTAATAGAAAATAATCATTTATTCATAGATAATAAAATTATAAAAAATTTAATTAATAATTATAAATAAATAAAATTAATATATTTATGATAAAAAAATAATTATTAATTTAATATATATTTATTGTTATTAAAATTTTATATTTAGTATTAATATATATAATTTTAAAGTTAAGATAAAAATATTAATTATAATAAAATAAAAAATTTAAAAAAATAAAAAATAATTATGTCTGATTAAAGTAATAAATTGTAAATTTATTTAAGAAATTAATAATTTCTAACATTTAAAGTATTTTATATATTTTAAAATTTATTGAATATAAAAAAAATATGTTTTAAATATTTTAAATTTAATTAAATGTTGAAAAAAAATAAAAATATAATAAATAATAATTAAATAAAAGGGTTATATATATATTATATTATAATTTAAAAAAAAATATTAAATTGCAAATTTAAAAATTTTAAATAAATTAAAATAATATATAAGATTTATAAGCAAAGTATTTATTAAATTTTGAAAGTTTAGAGTTTATTAATATAACTTAAAATCTTTTTAGGTTTAAATTATAATAATAATAGATGATAGAAATAATGGAAATAATAAATAGATAAAAATATTATTATAATGATTTAATTTAATTAATTTTGATTCAAATTTAAATAAAAATAAGGAATAAAATAGTATATTATTATAAATAAATAATATAAATAAGGATCTTATAAATAATATAAATAATATAAATAAGGAAGACCAGATATATTAAAAAGTATAAATAAAAGTAATATGTTAAAATTAATATTATTAAATATAATTATAGAATTTTTAAATGTTTTAAATAATGAGAAAATAAAAATTAAAGATATAAGGGTAAATGAATAAAATAAAAAATATATTAATCAAGAGACAGTTTTTATATAAATCATTAAGATTATTCATCTAGATTGATTAATAGAAGAATAAGCTATAATTATTTTAAAATTTAAGCATATAAAAGGGGGAATAATTGAACAAAGAATTAAAATAAGATAAATAATAAGAAAATTATTTAGTTTAATTAAAGATATTATATAAACAGAAATAATTTTTTGAATGGTAGAGAGAATAAGAAGTATATTTAAAGG
>NW_012130106.1:2353805-2360330 GCF_000143395.1 Atta cephalotes | reverse complement strand
CAAAATCACTTTATCGTATCTCTCGTTGTATTGCAGTCATTTCTCTTTCAATGCTCGGCTCAAACGCATCAATTGCGTTCGATACCGATCGCCTGTGATTGTTTCAGTCGGTTTTAACAATTCATAATACTACTACGCCGAGCTGGTCCCACCAAATACAGAGCATGACCTTGGACGTCAAAATCACCGTTCTTAAAGTGTTGAAACCATTCACGACACGTTCTTTCACTAATAGCGGCCTCACCATAAGTATTTGAGAGCATTCGATGAGCCTCAGCCGCAGATTTCTTCATATTGAAGCAAAAAATTAAAACCTTCCGCAAATGACGAGAATTTGGCTCGTAAACTGACATTTTCAATCGAGAATAACTTTATGATGTAGACACAAATCGACTAATGTTTCTATGGGGTTATGTTGACAGATGCCCAAGTTTATTGTATGACATCTATGATCTATTTATTTCGACCACCACTTACCGTTAAAGCCATCTATAGGAAAACGGCGGAAGCAAAGTTGTACACCTAATATAAGTAATAATTTTAAAGTTAATAAATTATATATTATTAAATTTTATTAGATTTGTCTTAGAAATTTATATATTAGTGAGAGTAGATTTTTGACATTGTTAGAGCGTAAGATTTTAGGATATATACAGGAGCGAAAAGGTCCCAATAAGGTGGAGATAGGATTATTACAGCCATTTAGTAATGCTATTAAGTTGTTTAGGAAAGAAGTTTTTATTTATAAATCAAATTATTATATATATTATATTTGTCCTGTTATTTTGTTTATATTAATAATAAAAAATTGGTTAGTTTATGGATATATTACTAATATTTATTATTTAAATTATTCTTTATTAATTTTAATTATTATTTTAACAATTATGGGTTATATATTTATGTTTGTGGGGTGATTTTCTAACTCTATATATTCTTTGATAGGGACTGTGCGAGCTATTTCACAAACTCTATCATATGAGGTTAGATTAATTATGATTTTTTTGATGTTGATTATTTTAAGGGAGAAATCTTCTTTTTTGGATTTTATGAAATAGCAGATATGTATGTGATATGGGTTAATATTAAGTCCGTTATTTTTAGTATTTTTTGTAAGAGTGTTAGCAGAATTGAATCGTAGGCCGATAGATTTTGTAAAGGGTGAATCAGAGTTAGTTTCAGATTTTAACGTAGAATATTTTAGTGGGGTTTTTACTTTGATTTTTATAGCTGAGTATGGTATAATTATTTTTTGTAGGTATTTAGTAGGGGGATATTTACTAATTTAATTAATTTAAGATGGGCATGGTTGTATATTAATTTAATAGTATTTTTAATTATTTTAATATAATGGGGTATTACCACGAATACGGTATGATAAATTAATATGTTTATGTTAAAAGATTATTTTACCTTTTATTTTAAATTACATAATTTTTATTTGGATATTTAAGTTTATATTTGTATTTTTGTAAGAAGAGAGAGGGAGTGATATAAGTAATGTATGGGGGAAAGAATTAAAGATAAAAAAGAAGATAAAGAAGAAGTATAATAGTATTTTAAGAATAGTAATTGAAGGTTAGTTTTAAGAATATGAGTATATTATAAATTAAAAGTATTATATAGAATAAAATAAAAATTAATGATAATTAATATTTTATTGAAAGATTACTTTGAAAAATATGGTAAGTTAAATTAAAATGATGAATTTATATGATAAAAAGTTAAAATAAAATGAGGTAAGGGAAGAATATAAATTAAAATATTAGAGAAGAAATTAAGTTAAGTTGAGAGGAGGGGGGGTAGTGTCATTATTAAGTGGAGGGTTATTAAGTGGAGGGTTATTAAGTGAATTTATATAATATTATTATTAAGAAAATTATTTTATAGTTAATTAATAAAAATATATAAAGTTGAGTAAAATTAGTTTAAGATGAATAATAAAAGTAAGAGTAATATAGTGTTAGTGAATATAATTAATTAATAAATTAATAGAAAATTTAAATTTCTTTAATGTTTTCAAAACATAAATTTATTCAAGATCATTAATTTGAAATGTATTAAAATGTTGAAATAATATATAAAAACAAATTTTTAGGGTAAAATAAATTTTTTAGGTAAAAAAATTGTTAAGGTAAGTTATTATAGACATTTAAATAAATAATTTAAGGAGATAATATATAAATAATAATAGTAATAAATATTTAATTATAAATTAAAAATAATAAGATAATTTATAGTTAATAATATGGGGAAAATTGTGCAGATAAAATGTGTATAAGATTATTAATGAGGGAAGAGAAGTTTGTTAGAATATACTACCTTGATCAAAAAGTTTCCGGAATTATCACTAGGTGATGCTCTGAGTCAGCTGATTTGAGTTCTGTTTTTTTGGTTAGGTTGCCACTATCATTGACATTCCCACTAAATTTTATCACCATAGCTTGACATTTGTAAAAGTTACGCCGTCTTGAGTACATCTACCCACGTATTTTCGATTTTTTACAGTTTTAAAAATGGAGTTGAATTTGCACCATGATAACGCACCGTCGCACAGTGCCATCATAATCCGTGAATTTTTGACCAAGAACGAAACGAATACCATCCAACAGCCAACGAATTCACCTGATATGGCTCTCTGCGATTTTTTTCTGTTCGATCGAGTCAAAAAACCATTACGGAGAACGCGTTTTAACAGCCGAAAGGAGGTAATGAAAAAACTGAAGATGGCTCTGATGGCTATATCGACAATAAAGTTCCAGAAATGTTTCGAGAGCTGGATCAAACGCTGACATAAGTGCGTTGCAGTCGATGGGGAGTACTTTGAAGGGGATAATTTTTGATGAATAAAACTTGTATTTTGAATTTTCTGAATGAACCGGCAACTTTTTGATCAAGGTAGTAGTATAACAGGAGAAATTTAAGTTTAAGATAATATAATGGAATAGAGAAGTTGGAAATTAAGGGTAAATATATGATTTAAGTGATTAGTTAATAATTATTAGTTAGGGAGAAAAAGAGAGAGAGAGAGAAGAGAGGAAGGATAAAGAAAGAAATTTATAAATAAATAATAAATTTTCATATTTTATAGTTTAGGGGTAAGAGAACAAAAAATAAGAAGTAAATTATAGTGAGGATTTGGCTAATAAGAATGTAAGGATCCTCAATTAATTGGGCGCCAAGTTAAGAGAATAAATGTATTAATAAATATTCAAAATATTAGTTGATTAGATAGAATTATAGATGAAAGATTAGAGTAAATGAATTTAGTAAGGGGGAGAGTGTATAAAATTAAAATTAATATAGTTAGGGCAATTACCCTCCCAAATTTATTAGGAATAAATCGGAGAATAGCGTAAGCAAAAAGGAAGTATCATTCAGGTTGAATATGAGTAGGTGTAACTAAGGGATTTGCAGGAGTAAAATTATCAGGGTCCCTAAATATATAGGGGTACTGAAGGATAACAATAAGAAAAATAGATAATATTACATTAAAGTCTAATAAATCTTTAAAGGTAAAGTAGGAGTGGAATGGGATTTTATAAAGATTTCTATTTATTTCTGTAGGATTTGAAGATCCTATAAGATGTAGGAAGAATAAGTGGAATATAATAAATAAGAGAATGATGAAAGGCAGAATAAAGTGAAAGGAGAAAAATCGATTTAGTATAGAATTATTGATTGAAAATCCACCTCAAATTCATATAACTAGTATATTTCCAATGTACGGGATAGTTGTATAAGGTTGGTAATTACTGTAGCTCCTCAGAATGATATTTATCCTCAGGGGAGTACGTAGCCAAGGAAGGTTGTAGCTATTGAAAGTAAGAAAATTGTTACGCCAGATATTCAAGTTATGTCATGTTAAGTTAAAAGAGTTATAATAAATGTTTCGCCCAATGTGTAGGTATATGCAAATAAAGAAAAAAGAAGCTCCATTTATATGAATATTACGTATGATTCAGTCATTAGGTACATTTTGGATAATATAAATAATTCTATTGAAGGCAATTGAAATATTAGGGCAGTAATGGAGAGATTGAGAGAAAAAGTCTACTGATGATTTGAATTAAGAAAAAAATTCCAAGTAAGGAGTCGAAGTTTCATCAATAGGAGATATTAATAGGAAAGGGAAGGTTAATTATAGAGTGATTATTTTAGTAATTTTTTTCATATTTTTATTTTAATAGATATAGGAAAGTAAGAAAAATAATATTTATTAATAAATTAATAAATATGGTAATATTTCATTTAATATAGAAAATTGTATTAATTTTTATTATATAAAATATGAGTAATGAATGTAAGATGTAAATTAATGATTATTTATAATATATTAAAAAATATTATATATTAAAAATAAAATAATAAATAAAATATTTTAAATAATATTATAATAAATTTAATAAGATAAAGGATTTATATATTTAATAAGATAAAGGATATATATATATATAATATAATTAATTTAATATAATATAATTAATATAATATAATTAATATAATATAATTAATTTAATATTTTTAAATTTTTATATTTTGTAATAATTTAAAGTTAGTAAATATACTAAAATTTAAAGTTGTGAATTATGGTGTAAGTGAGAAAAGTGAGAAGAAATATAGATGTAGGAAGGAAGGAAGAAAGATAATATTAGAGAAGATTTTAAAATATGGTTTATTATTAGTATTAATAATTTTATTTTGATTGATATAGTTATTTATTGTTTTATCTAAGAAATTTAATTAATTTTTCGCAAAGAAGAGGATTTAATTGAACAAATTTTAATAATTATAAATGTAGCTATTAATAAAAATAATATACAAAGGAAGATAAAGTTATTATAGAGGTATAAATATATATTAAAAATATTTTCGAATATTTATTAGTGTTGATAATAAAATTTATATGGGAAATATTAGAATTTTAAAAAAATTAAGTGAAATTTATTATTAGAAAGAAGGGGGAAATTTGTAAAATTTATAGAGAAGAATAGGATGTATTTATTAAGAATGTTAGTATAAGTATAGGTTTAATGTAAAAATTATTTTTATGTTGGAGATTAGTCTTGTAAAATATAGAAAAATAATAAGTAATCCTCTAATTAAGGTAAGGAATAAGATAATTGAATATATATAATTTTTTGATCAGAAGGATAAATTAATAAAAATTAATAAAGAGTAAATTATTAATAAAATAATTATAGAACTGATATTAAATGAATTAATTAATATAATTAGGGTAAAGAGTAATAATAAAGAAAAGATAATTAATAAAAAAATATTAGAAAATTTAGTCATAAGTAGGAGATAGATAAAGGAGTAAGAAAATAAGAAAGAGAGTTGGTTGAGTTTGGTTGATTGGTAAGAATAGATAGTTCAAAAAATAGTTTAAGGAGAGAGAATATTAATTTTGGAGATTAAAGGTATGTATGAGAATATATTTTTTTGATTATTTTAATAAGAAGAATTTATATCTTTAATTTACAAAATTAATATTTTATTATTAAACTATAAAACTTTATTATTAAACTATAAAATTTTTTTAGATATTATAATTTATATACAAGTTTTTTTGATTTCTTTAATATTATTAGTATTAATATATAAGCATATATTAATTATATTAATAATAGTAGAGTTATTAGTAGTAAATATATATATAATAATTATTTATATTATAATAGTAGAAGTAAGAATAGAATTTTATTTAGTTTATTATTTAATTTTTAGTGTTTGTGAGAGTGTGTTAGGATTAGGGTTATTAGTTATAATGGTTCGATTTAGTGGTAATGAGTTATATTATATATTTAATTTTAGAAAATTTTAAAATTAAGTTAGTTGATAATTTTTATTTAGTTTCTTAAATTATAGTTTTATTTATTTTGTTTGATAAAGATTTTTTTTGATTTTTTTGATTTTTTTTTGTAAAATTATTTATATGATGTTATATTATATTGAATAGAAGAGATATTAATATAATTTTTATAAAATAAGATAAAAAGTAGATTTTATTTTATTTTATTTTATTAATATAATATAATTAATGGTTTGGAAAAATTTATTTTATTTAGTTATTTAGTTATTAGTTATTTAAAGTATTTAAATTAAATATTTAATAATTAATATTTATTTATTTAAATAGTAAAAAATTTTATTTTATATGATAAAATTTATTATAGTAGTCATATTTATGAATTTTATAGTTATGTATAATAGTATAATTATATTTTATTATAATTTGTGTTATTTGTTTGGGTTTTTATTAATTTTTATATATATGTATAAAGATACTGAATGATTTAATATTATAATAAGATTGGGGTGTAATTATTATTCAATAATATTAGTAATATTGAGATTTTGGATTTTAAGTTTAATATTTATGTGTTTAAATGAAAGTAGAGAAGTAAAATTATTAATTTTTATTAATATTAATAGTGTTAATTATATTTTTTATAATTATAGATTTAATTTTATTTTATTTAATATTTGAGATTAGGTTAATTCCTACTTTTTTTTTAATTA
>NW_012130106.1:2343541-2350072 GCF_000143395.1 Atta cephalotes | reverse complement strand
TATATATATATATATATATATATATATATATATATATATATAAGGAAGAAAGAGTTTAAGAGGTGAGGGAAATTAATTGTTTAAAATATATTTGAAAGTAAAATTTAGTTTTAGAAGAAATAAATAAAATAAGTGAAATGCTGTAAATTATTTTAAAATCTTCATCAGTAAATAGAGATGAATAGGAATAGTAAACTACATTTACAAAATGTCAGTATCAGGATGCTGCCTCAAATCCAAAATGATGATATGATGAAAAATGTATTTTATAAAGTCGAGTTAGACATACTGAGAGGAATAGGGTTCCCATAATTACATGAATTCTATGAAAACCAGTAGCAATAAAAAAAGTTGATAAATTGAGTCAGCTATAAGTAAAAGGGCATTGATGTATTCCATTAGTTGAAGAAGGGAAAAGTAAATTCCGAGGATAATTGTTATTAAAAGACTTTTTTTTGTTTCATTTATATTTTTGTTAATCAGGGCATGGTGAGATCATATAACTGTTAAGACTGAGATTAAAATAAAAGTATTAAGGAGTGGAATATCAAAAGGATTAAATGGAATAATGCCTTTAAGAGGTCATGATTGGCCAATTTCAATTCTGGGCTAATGAAGAGTGAAAGTATGCTCAGAAAAAAGAAATAAAAAAGAAAATTTCTGAAATAATAAATAAAATTATTCCTATTTTTATACCTTTAAAAACATCAATAGAATGACATCCTTGGTAAGTAGCTTCACGTAATACATCTCGTCATCATAAATATATACAAATTAAAGTATTTGGGATTGAGAGTGAATAGGGTTATAAAAATTATGGAATCATCTAACAGTACAAAGTAGATTATTAAAAATACTAAAAGAAATAATTAAAAGTCAGGGACTAGGAATAACTAAATGGAAAGGGTGATTATGGTTATGATTTGTCATAAAATTAATAATTAAAAATAGAGATTAATATTATACAGGTGTAGAGAGTTAAATTTCCCTTCTATATAAGGTTGATAAAATGGAGAATACATAAGCTTGAATTATGGATACTGAAATTTCAAGGATATAAAGTAAAATTTGTGTAGAAATTAAGATGGAAAGTATAACTGAATTTGAAATATTTAATCCTGAGGAACCTAGAAGGGTTAAAAGTAAATGACCTGCAATTATGTTTGCAGTTAAACGAATAGATAAAGTTAAAGGGCGAATAATTAAACAAATTGATTCAATAATAACTATAAATGGTATTAATATAAAAGAAGTTCCGGATGGGGTTAAATGGTTTAATAAGTTATTTAAGTAATTTATAATTCTGTATAATATTAGTCCCAGTTCAAAGTCTAAGTGATATAGAAAGACAAAATCTTATGTGACTTGAAGCGGTAAAGATATAAGGGAAAAGCCCTAAAAATTATTTTAAAAAATAAATAAGATAAGTCTTATAAAAATAATATTAGAAAAAGAGTAGTTAATTAGGATTTTAAATTCATTAAAAATATAATTAATAAATAAATTTCATAAATATGTAATTCGAGATAGTAAAAGTTAAAATTAGATAAATAAGATAAATAAGTAAGATAAATAAGAAAATAAAAATTCTTAATCAATTTAAAGATAAGGAGGAAGAAGTAGGGGGTATATAAGCTTAAATCCACTATTTTTTAGTCAGAAAAACATTTTTTTTTCCTAACAAAAACAAATTTATTCAAAGTACTTGCCCTCGCTAACTATACATTTTTCCCATCTTTTGGGCAATTTGTGTATATCACGCCAAAAAAATTTCTCATCTTTCGAGGCAAATCACTCATCAAGCCATTTTCGGACGTCTTCATAAGACTCGAAGTGCTGCTCAGCGAGCGCGTGGCCCATCGACGAAAACAGGTGATAATCAGAAGGTGCCAGATCTGATGAATAAACGGGATGAAATAGCATTTCCCAGTTGAGTATCTCCAAGTAGTTTTGGACCATTGTTGACGTATGCGATGGTGTGTTGTCGTGGAGGAAAATCAGCTTGTTATGTCTTTTCCGATAATGCGACTTTTTTTCACGCAGAGCATGGTGCAATTTGATCAGTTGTTGGTGGTAGCGGTGAGCATTAACAATTTCAGGTTTTAACAGCTCGTAGTAGATGACACCCTCCTGATCCCACCAAACGCACAGCATCGTCTTCCGTTCGAAGCGATTTGGTCTTGAGGAAGATGTTGATGGTTGGGCGGGATCAACCCAAGATTTCTTGTGTTTAGGATTCTGAAAATAGATCCACTTTTCATCTCCTGTCACAATCTGATGCAGGAACGACTTTCTTTTTTGTCTGGGAAGCAGAATTTGGCATGTGTTTTGGCGTCGCTCCATCTGCCTATCGTTCAGTTCATGCGGCACCCATTTTCCGATCTTGAACCTTCCCCATGGCATGTAGCCGCTGCTTGAGAAACACTCAATTGCTCGGCAAGCATTTTGCGATTGGGTATCGTCCTCGTCCAAAAGAGCCTGCAATTGACAGTCCTCAACCTTCCTGGGCCGATTTTCACGCTTTTTGTCACTCAGGCCAAAATTGTCGTCTTTGAACCGGCGAAACCAATCTCTGAACGTTGTTTCCGATAAAGCATTGTCGCCATAGGCCTCCACAAGTATTCAGCAGCCGATTTCTTCAAATTGAAACAGAAAAGCAAAGCTTCCCGCATATGCTTTTTTTTTAGTAAAAAACTAGACATGATTACGAAAGAAAAAGTATGTTGTTGTATGAATGCTGATTGATGATGATGTGCACTGGTTAATGTTGACAGATATCAAACACATAAAAAAAAGTATATTGTGTGCCCAGGGTAGCTTTGTACGCTCACTAATGTCACTTATGAGCAAACAGCGGATTTAAGCTTATACACCTGGTAGTAGAATCAAAAATAGAAAAAAGATTTGTTATCGTAATCAGTCAAGAAAAATTTTTATTAGATTTTTATTGATGTTGAATTTTATTATTATTAAGTTTATAGAATAAATTAGGGGATGGTAGTATAAAAAAATATATAAAAGAAATTATCATAAATATTAGTATATTTAGGAAAAATTAATGTAAAGATTCATATTAATGGTATAAAAATTATTTGTGGCATAAAAAAATATTATTTTATTAAATAATGTTTTTAAATTAATAATTTAATGTTATTTAAATAATTATTTAATTAACTAATTTTTGAAAAATAATAGGTTAAAAAATAATTAATATTTTTTTATTTAGTAATTTAATTGTTTTTAATAAATGTTTTTAATAAATTGAGATAATATAAATAAATATATAATTTAAAATTTAAAGTAGCGAACAATAAATGTAAAAGTAAACAAAAAAAAGGAGAATAAGGAATAAGTTAAAAATAAAAATTAATATATAATAGTTTAAATTAATTATATAAAAAAATAATTAGAACATTATTTTTAAAATAATATTAGTTGTTAAGTTAGTTGGATAAATTTTAAATATGGAAATAGGACAGGATATTTAGTTTTGTGTAAATTTTAAATAAAAATTATTTTTTAGATTTTATTTTATGGGTAGAAGGGATGGAATAGTAGGGAAAAAGATATTTTTAATAATAATTAGCAAGTAAATAAGTTGATTAGTTCGAAAATAAAAGATTTTATATAAATTTTAATTAAAATTTTCGTTATTTAAAAAAAAAGGGTAGAATAAGATAAGATTAGAATAAGATAAGATTATTTTTAGTTGGATTTAGGTAGAATTTGTTTATCGGGAATGTAAGATGAAAGAAGAAGAGGAAGAGTTAAGCTATAAAATAAATAAGAAGGAAAGAAGAAAGTAAAGAATATTATATGATAAGGAATAATATTTTTAAATTGACAATTTAATGTTATTGAATTAAACTAATTCTTTATATTTATTTAGGAAAGAATTTAATTAATGTTATTTATTATTATATAATAATAATTAAGAAGAAATAGAATAAATAATTATATATAATGATTGGGGGAGGTAATATTGAATAATATATAAATTAAATAAATAAAAAGAGATGATGGAAGTAGGAATTAGAGGTAAGGGTGGTATATTAAGAATTTATTTAATAAGATTATTTATAATTGTACAGCTTTATATTAAAGAAAAGATAATGATGTAGTTTTAATATAAAGAGATTAAAAAGTAAAAGAAGTGTAATTAATTAAATCATTAAAGAATATATAATTTAAATAATTAATATAGATATAAAGATTAAATTAGTTATTATTATTAATAGTAATAATAATAATAGGTAAATTTATAAATAATAATTTAGTAATAATTTAAAAAATTTTAAATATTAAAATAATTTAATTTATTTTTAAATTTTTATTAAAAATAGGGTTGGTTACTATTATAATTTGATTTAAAAAATCAATACTTTTTCAATCATTTAATGAAGTAAAATTTTTTGTTTTATAATGTGAAAAATTACAATAGATTATACAAGATAATAAAATGAATAAAAAAATAATTAATTATTGTAATATTGGTTATAAAATAATAAATGAATATAATCAATATATGTTTATAAGTAAAATGATTTGAAAATATAATTAAGTTAAAAAGTAGATTAATAAATATTTAAAATATTAAGTAAGGGATAAAAAATATAAGTAATTAAAGTAAAAGAAAATATATATTTATAATTATGATTATTTATAGGATGTGACTTTGTATTATTAAAAAGGATTAGATAAAAAATGAAATAATAATTTTATTTAAAAGTTAATTTGAATTTTGTGTATTGTTGTTCCTATGAATATGGTAATTCAAACTATTATTGATAATGGAGAAGATGAAATGAAGTGGATAACAATTTTGTAGAAATATATTGATAATATCAATAAAATTTTTTTCCTCGAAAACAGGAGAGATAACAATATAACTCAGTCTACAGTCACCTATGACAATACCTCTTTTATGACATAATGGATGGTGAAAGTGGAAGTTAAAAAATCTTCCCGAACAAGTCGGTTTTTTATATCTATCAAAAATAATTGAGTTATTGTCAACAATGATGTGGTGTAAAAAATTCAATTTATCATTCCCAATTTTCATGGTGAACTACATATAATTGGGAGTATAAAAAATTAAAAACATTTTAAACATCGTTCAAAATAACAGAAGGAGTTGCCAGAATAATATCATCCATATATCTGTAATAGAATAAAGGTTGCAATGGTAAACTTTTTAAAGCAGAAGATCTTGAGATACTACTTCAGCTATTACAGGGGACAATGGAGATTCTCATTGGGATATTAAAAATTTGTTTATAAAATACATTATTAAAAGAAAAAAACGTTGAATTCTAGAAGCGTATGGCTAAAAGAAATTCGTCTAAAGATATAATAGTATTCATAAATATATAATTCCATCTTCTCACGATGCTCTCAGATGCCAATTCTATGGGAACATTTGTAAGTAGTGAAACCATATTTAAAGATGCCAAAGTGTAGTCAGAATCAAGAAACATTCCGTTTAGCTTGTCCATCAAATGCAAGCTGTTTTTCACCTGGCCATGTTCCTCAGGAATACTACTTATTCGTAATTTGTAATTTTTAGTCATAGGCCATTGCTATTAAATATGTTTATATTATTATATTATTAATTTATTGAAAGTTTTTACACATCTAACATTGATAATGACTCAATCAAAATCGAAACGCCGTTTGTTTTATATTCATTTTTATTTATTTTTCTTTTATTTATTTTAGCGCTACTAATATATTTTGCTTAGCACTTACATTTTTGTGTTTTCACTTGGTTTGTAGCCCTTCTTAATATATATTTAATTAATTTATTATTTGTACCATTCACATCATGCATTTTATCATATTGTAATTATTGTCAATTATATTGCAAAATATGTATATATTTTAATAATGAAAAGTTTGATTTAATTGAAAAAATAACAATTATGCAGAAAGAAAAATATTTTAATAATTTGCTGGAATTGGATGGATCACAGCATATTCCTTATAATGCGATGCTCTCGAGATACATGTCTTCATGCGATCTGGCTTGGCCGTCGAGCGTTGAGCAGTAGTGGGAGAAAAATAGACAGCATTTCAGAAATTGACTGTGAAATGTACAATTAACTCCGAGCATTGATCTAGATAATAAGTTTTGTTTAAATTTTGCAGCCGCAGCGGTGTCTCGTTGTGCATGCGTGTCGAATTAGAATATTGATTGAAGCGATTTTCAATTATTATTACAATAGTTCAGTGCATACGCATTATAATGTATGTTTATAATGTTTAAACAAATCGCGACGCCCACTACTTGTGAAAAACAGTAATCTGTTTCTTAAATGCGGGGAACATTAATGCGGCAGAAATTCACTGTCAAATTTATGAAATACTTAAAGAACAAGGTATGATTCAATGATACCGGGATGAGTGCGACTTTTCAACAAAATATGCGAAAATGTACACAATGAATAAAATGGACCGTCTCTGATTAATGACAATTTGATGCGTGTAGTTGAAGAGAACAGATTCACCATTACGTGTCTCTCTCTCTCTCTC
>NW_012130106.1:2316491-2340799 GCF_000143395.1 Atta cephalotes | reverse complement strand
ATATATATATTGATTATTGAATATAAAGAATATTACTAAGATTTTGATAGTCTAAAGTCTCAGAATGCTCGTACGGAATACAAAAGAATCGGGTTCAATTCCTGGCTAAGGTAATATTTTTAGTAATAAAATGTATATCATATTTTTCAGCATATTAACATCTTTTTAATGTAATACTTGATAAAGCATTAAAAAAATTGCTTGTCAGTTTAATTCGCGATATTATTACAATAGTTTTATTGCGTTTATATGTTCGGAAAACTAATTCGGCGCGCAATTCCAATTACTAAAAGTATGGTATATATGCAAGTAGTACACATATATAGTATACTGATACAGCACAGAACATTGAAAGAATGTTGTTGAAATGTTGCAATGTTGAAGTGTCAATGTTTTATCAATGTATTTATATTCTTATATATTGATTAATGTTGTTGCAACATTGAAATATTGAATAAATTGAATCACAAGTTGAATTTTTATTGATTTTTCTACATTGATTATTAATATTGAAATGACATTGAATAAATTATATATCAGTAATAAAGATATTATGTGTACAACTTGGCTTCCGCCGTTTTTTTTTCGAAATTCGAGGCTTTATTGTAAAAAACTGGTTATACATTTATGATTCAAAGTATTGTCCATCGCTGGCCATTACTTTCTCCCATCTTTCGGGTAGCGTACGAATCCCGCGTCGAAAAAACTGGTCATCTTTTGAGGCTATCCACAAATCGATCCAATTTTTTACTTCTTCATAAGACCGGAAGTACTGGTCAGCCAGGCCGTGTGCCATTGATCGAAACAAGTGATAGTCAGAGGGAGCAACGTCTAGAGAATACGGCGGATGGGGTAGAACTTCCCATTTCAACGTTTCCAAGTATGCCTTGACCACTTTCGCAACATAGGGTCGAGCATTGTCATGCTGCAAAATCACTTTATCGTGTCTCTCGTTGTATTGTGGCCGTTTGTCTTTCAATGCTCGGCTCAAACGCATCAATTGCGTTCGATACCGATCGCCTGTGATTGTTTCAGTCGGTTTTAACAGTTCATAATACACTACGCCGAGCTGGTCCCACTAAATACAGATCATAACCTTGGTGAATATTCGGTTTGGCCGTCGACGTGGAAGCATGGCCGGGAACTCCCCATGATTTTCTGCGCTTGGGATTATCGTAATGAACCCATTTTTCGTCCCCAGTCACAATGCGATGCAGAAATCCCTTCCGTCTTTGCCTTTCAAGCAGCTGTTCACAAGCAAATAAACGCCGTTCAACATCTCTCGGCTTCAATTCGTACGACACTCAATTGCTTCTGAATCATTCCCATGGCTTTGAGGCGTTTTGAAATGGCTTGTTGAGTCGCTTCCAATGATCGTGCCAATTCTTCATGATTTTAACACGAGTCTTGCTCAAGGAATGCTTCCAATTCTGCATCTTCGAAAACCTTCTCTCTTCCACTATGCCGATCTTCGACGTCAAAATCACCGTTCTTAAAAACGTTGAAACCACTCACGACACGTTCTTTCACTAATAGCGGCCTTACCATAAGTATTTGAGAGCATTCGATGGGCTTCAACCGCAGATTTCTTCATATTGATGCAAAAAATTAAAACCTCCCGCAAATGACGAGAATTTGGCTCGTAAACTGACATTTTTAATCGAGAATAACTTTATGATGCAGACACAAATCGACTAATGTTTCTATGGGATTATGTTGACAGATACCAAGATCTATTTATTTCGACCTCCACTTACCGCTAAAGCCATCTATAGGAAAACGGCGGAAGCAAAGTTAGTTAAAGTAGTTCGGTTCTAATTTAGGAGCTCCGGGGGGGGAAGGTCCGCGGAGAGGGGATGATATCACTGGGCAAAGGGGATGACATCCCGGGGGGAGGAAAATGACGTCGCAGTTCGCGGGGGATGACATCACAGGAGGTGATATCACAAGGCAAGGAATGAGATCACAGGGATGATGTCATGAGGATGACGTTGCGGGAGGAGGGGGAGGTTGGTGCGAGGAAGGATGTGGGATATGCGAAGAAATTACGTCGCGGGAAATTACATAACGCGAGATGTGCGGAAAAATACATTCGCGTCGCGGCGATGACGTCACAGCAGGCCGTCCGTGGCTGTCGGGCGACGTTTGCCGCCGTCGCCGCCGCCGCCGGCGGGCGCGATCCGACGGTCCCTATCGCCGGGCACAGTCCCCACTATACGCTATACTTATCATCTCTATTCCTCTTCCCCCTTATGCGATTACATTTCGCATCTTTGTTCCATCAATTGTTTTTATTATATTAATAATAATAACTTAAAAAGACTTTTAATAAGCGCAGACTTTTAATAAGAGCGCAACGATATTGTCGAGCGCGATGATGCGCGCGTAACACGATGTCGCTGAAGAAGAAGGAGAGAAGGATGGACAGAATAATTGCGGACGATTTAATCTTTATAAATATTTATTTATCTTATTTTTGGATTCTCTTCAGTATAAAGATAATTCTTAAAATTACGGTATTCGCTAAAATCATTTTATTAAAAATAATAGCAATTCCTGAAATGAATAAATTAATATAGTAATAAGCTTAATGGTTATTGGAATTAGCACTGTAGAAAATGTGTAATAAATATCAATGTTAACGTTTAGTCAAGTATCAGACTTTAATTAGAACAAATAGTTACAAAATTTTAATATCGGATATGGGAAAAAATTCGTGGCGATTTTTTAATAAAATTAAAGTATTTTTCTTAGAAATCAATTTATTTAAACCAAATATGCTCCATTATTTTCTATAATATTTTGCCATTTTTGGGACAGAGCCATAATTCCATCGCGATAGAACTTCTGTGATTTCTGATCGAAAAACTGCTTTAAGTGATTTTCACAGACCTCTTTTGAAGCTAGCTTTACACAATTAAGAGAGTTCTGCAGAGACATAAACAAATGATAATCTGAGGGTGCTATGTCAGGACTATATGATAATTGCATTAAAACTTCTCAGCCAAGCTCTCGCAATTTTTGCCAAGTCATCAAAGATGTGTGTGGTCGAGTATTGTCGTGATGGAAGACGATACCTCTTCTATTGATTAATTCTGGCCGCTTTCTCTCAATTGCTTGTTGTAATCTCTGCAGTTATTCACAGTAGAATTCGGAATTAATTGTTTGATTGTTGGATAACAGCTTATAGTGAATTCCCTTTCAATCCCACCACACAACTTCTTCCTCGTCAATCCACATTTTGCGATTGCTTGCGCCTTCTCTCCTTTCTTTATCCATGATCTTTTTTTAATTGGATTGTCATAGGTGATCCATTTTTCATCACCAGTTATCATTCTCTTCAGAAATGGCTCAATTTCATTCCGTTTCAGTAGCGTATCACAAATGTTAATTCGGTTCATTATGTACCTAACACTCAACTCGTGAGGAACCCAAACATCGAGCTTCTTTTTGTATCCAGCTTTGTGTAAATGATTTAAAACTGTTTTGTCGATGCCTAGTTCCCTGGCAATCTCCACAGTGCTCACATGCTATCACGCTCGACTTTTACCATGATTTCATCGGACTTTTCAGTGATTGATCGACAGAGCGAGGTTCATCTTTCACATTTATCATCTTTCGAAATTTCCAGCACAAAAGCGAGTGAACCATTTCCGTGCTGCTGATTTTGATAGAGTATCTTCACCGTAAATAGCGCAAATTTTTTCACAAGCCTGTGTAGCATTCTTGCCTTTATCGTGATACTGCAAAAGTATCTAGCGAATTTTTTCCTTATTTATTTCCATTTTCAAAATAAAATAACTTTTGATCTACTTCACCGATTTCAATCTTTTTCGGCTCAAAACAAAAGTTAAAATGTCACTTTTTAAACGCACGTCTAGTGTTGCTGATGCGATTAGTAGTTGCCGACTGCTGAGTTTAATGCCATCTAATGGGAAAAACGCCACGAACTGTTTCCCCTATCCAATATTACCCGTCAATGACAAGGTAATATATGTTTCATCGCGGCTATGTGAAGAGGCGATCGTGACTTCCCCAATAACGAAATGACGGCAAATATAGCGTTAGCTGTATCGATTAAAATTATATGAATATTTAGAAAAATTAGATAGACGTGTTTTATATTATGATACTGACTCATGTATATACTTAAGTACAGGTAATCCGAATGAGTACGAACCGTGTACGTAATTTTCGGGTAATTTTCTGGGCGATATAACGGACGAACTTGAGAGCTACAGTTGCGGAAGTTATATCGAGTCGTTCATTTTCACTCAAAATTTTATTTGCGTATATCGTTTATACAACAGAAGGATGTGAAATAAAGGATATAACACGTATAAAAATTCGTTAATTTTAAACTTTAATAATGTTAAGACATTAATAGTAGAAAATAAGGGAAAAAGGCGAGAAGCAAAAACAGAAATAAAGGGATCGGCGATAAATTTGTGTTTTATTGCAATTCGATGCACTGCGTTTCATGAAATTGTAACGCGAAATGAGATAAAGTCATGTATACTGTATTGATAAAACGTAGATTTATCAATAATCGTTATTCTTTTCCTTACGATTTCATAGATGAATAATCTTGCTCGAGCTTTCTCTCTCATTTGAATATAGGAACGTCATCGAGTTTTCCGCCTGTTAGTTATACATTTAGGTAAAAACTTTAAAATTATAATACATGATTTTGTAAAATAAAATATGAATATTATTGTTAAATCTTTTTAGTATTAGAAATTTTATTGAACTATAATAATGTATGTAAATAATGTAAATAAATTAAAATATTTTCACGATATGAAATTGTATTTGAAATATTTGAAAAAATTGATTAGATACAAAAACTCATTTTTCACTTTTTCAAACTTTATTTTTAAAAAATAAACATCAAATATAAAAAATAAAATGTTTTATATTTAAATCACAAAAAAAAATTTTTATATTTTATTCTTTTTCCTTCATTCATCATAAGCTTTTCACATCGCATATAAACTCGTTAGCGGCGATGCCATGCAGGCAAAGAAATTATACGCTGACTTCGACACGGATAAGCTTATACGCGTCGCACCGCGGCAAGAATCAGTTCGGAAGAACCGCCGCGGTGTTCCTGTCGGCTAGCCTTCGCCGGAGATACACTGGTGCGAGACCGCGTTGATCAGCTTATCCTCTCTCCTTAAATTTTTTCCACATTGGAAAAACATTTGTACATTTTTGAAAATATTATTAAGCACCATTTTTCCTTTTAATTGTTTTTGAAACCTTGCACGATAATAGAGTAGCTCATTTCGCAGAATGGGTGCTGGAAATATCCATGGATATCGATCGTATGCGATTCGAGATGCAAGAAAACAATTTTTGTAAAGACTTTTCTCCGGTATTTACCTTTCATTTCCGACGTACATTTTGTTCTATTATGAATGGCAAGAAACCATTCTAATCATCAATTACAATACGAACGACACTCATGAAAAAGAGCTCGAAGAACAGAGTTGGGGATGCAGCAATACTAAAGCGATGAAAAAGAATATATATAAATTTCGAAAGAATATAATAAATTTCGCGAACGTTTACCCCCTCCGTAAGATTACTCGAACGATCCGCTTTCTCCGAAATTAGTGATAATCGACGATCTTATGAAAGAATCGTCGTCGTGCGATGCGATCGTGAATCTTTTCACCAACTTAACCAAAAACAGTCATCAATCTCAGTCACAAGAATCTCAGTGTTATTCTTATCTCGCAGAATCTCTTCCATCAAAGACGTGGTAAACGCGATATATCGCTCAACGTGAATTACATCATTTTCAAAAATCCATGTAATCGCACTTAAATTCTTCATTTAGCGCGTCAAGTCTATCCCGACGATCCGAAATTCCTAGAAGCGGCATACTACAACACTACGTCGAGGCCTCACAATTATTTGCTGCTCGATCTAAAACAATTAACCTTGGACAGGAAGTATCGTGTATTTTCCCGGATACGCCTCATTACGTCTACGTGCCGCGTAGATTATTTTCTAGCGGATTCGTATAAAAGAGTACGGTAATCGTACGTGTCAGTCATAGATTTTTTTTCGCGATGAAGATAAGTGACAAGAAATCGCACAGTGTGACGAAAATTGCCACACATTCGATCGGTAAGAGAAACGCTTGTCTCCTTGCGGCGCTCTACTGTTTGAACAAAAATCAACGCACACTCTTCTTACTCAACACTGACGAAAAACTAATTTATTGTATCTGTGAATGTGTTTTTAATATATTCGAAGGTAATGTCTCGAATGTTATGAAAAACATCGGTTAACTAAATACAAAACGGCTCTGCGTCACATTGCAAAATGTGGTAATTGGAAGGAGTTGTTAAAAGAAAGCTGTTAGTGCAGCGGATTTTTACCTTATATTATCAGACCTATATTATTAACCTTATTATTACTAATTATCGAGAGAACGAAATAGTGGGGATAAAATGTTATGGAGAGGTTTTTTAAAATCAAAGAAATGGTTTTAATTTCGACGGAAAATCTCGAGAGAACAACATCAGCTAGGTCAGAATCAAACATTATTCGCTGACGGAGAGTCAAAAGAAATCGTAGTATACCGCAAAATTCGAATAACACAGCGAACTAATAATATAACGCAAACTCCCGGAATTCATCTAATATGACTCGATGCGGAAATGAGCCGTACTCTTAATTCTGACTGACCGCGCGACGAATGTGAGAAATGGAAAATATACAGAGAGACATTATGGCGATATCTGCGATTTATCTAAGAAACGCGAAGACAAAAAGACACACGCAACAAAAATGAAAATGCAGAAGACAATACTAAACGAGATGCCTCTGCTGATAACGAGATGACGAACGACATTTTTCACGATTTCATGCAAACATCCGATATACCCCTAGCACATTCTATCAATAACACCGATATTATTACAAAAAATTTCGAAATTTCGAGCGAGCATAATCATGCGAGGAATAATCACGCGATAAAAATATTAAAGAAATAATGGAAAACGGACTGAAATTGTATCGTGAGCACGCACACTTACTGATGAAACTTTTGTTTCGAAAAGCTGTGCCTAATAGAATTAGTTGAGACGAGCATGGAATCATGACTATAGATGATAACATCGTGAAAGATTCGAATAGTGTGACTTGTGATAAATGACGCGATGCGCGAGAGAAAAGCTGTGAAAGTAGTGGGTAGAAATCAATTTGCGTCACTATTCCGTGCATTAAACATATCTTCTGCGCTGGTGAGAAATAAAAAATTATTGTTCACGCACGGTGCTAATGTAAACTTCGATCTCGGCGAGTTCCACGCCTTTTATATCGAAAGCACGAGTTCCACGCCAATTGTATCGAGAGCGCGAGGAAAGAGAAAAAAGTAAAAATTACGATCAAGAAATAAACGAGGAAAGCTCGCTGATTCTTTCTTGTACAGCTGATACCCTCGCATCTTTACAAACAGGAAAAAAATCGGTTGGACAAAACTAAGATAACGATGACGTTTGAAAAATTATACTATGATCCATCGCATTATGCGGTCTTTTCGGCGGTGGTTAATTTAACTCGTGCTTTAAACTAAATTTTTTGGGGAGAAATCTGCACTGGCTCGAATCGCAAGACGCGTACACGTTGCACCGATCATTGCATAGAAAATTTCCATGATTGCATTACAATGTAACAAACATTGATGATGTATGAGAGGCAGATTTAATCGAACTCCGAAATCTAAAAACTCTTATAATAACGGTATTTCTATCTGTTAGTTATCGATGTACTAAGTAAATACGTCTGAGTAAAACCGTTACGCAACAAAACGTGTAACTACGTGATAAAAGCTTTCCAAAATACTAGCAAAGAAAGAAGGACGAGTACTCGTATTTACAAATGGACAAGGACAAAAAATTTGTCGCGCAATCCAGATGTCAAAGCCGCCATCATTGAGCGCTTCAACAGAACATTGAAGGAGCGAATGTGGCGTTCCTTCACGCATAAAAATACGTGACGTTACATCGATGTTCAGGATATTGTATGCTTACTCCTCCACGAGAATGCAACTTGCGGTAGTAACAAGAGAAAATGCACGTATCGCTCGTGAGAATGTAGCTCGTTGAAAAAACGAAACATTAAAGAAACGTGCGCGAAAGGTTAAATATCATATCGGAGATTTCGTTCATATCAATAGAGCGAAAGGCGCCTTCGAGAAAGGATACGAGGCTAAGTGGAGCGAGGAAATGTTTCAAATTTAGCGTGTTCTCGATTGACAAAACCCTCACGAGTACGAACTGTGAGACTTAGCAGACGAAGTCATAAACGGTATTTTTTATGAGCAAGAATTAAAGTTGAGAAAAACTTAGAGGAAGAACAGTTTATCGTTGATCGCATGATAAAGAGTAGGGGACGAGAGACTAATAAGCAAGTGCTTGTCAGTTATCCCAGTAAGTTTGATACTTGAATTCCGGCTTCGAATTTAATTTCTCTTCGCGATGGAGGAGGAACAATTTCTTCTGGTACTTACGAGTAACAATAGTATGCGTCATTTTCCGGATAATACAACATCGTCTTTTATCATGGAATTATCTCATTCTGTAGTGTTACAGACAATGGGAGCTTGCGATAAGCGAGATTCAATTTCTCTGTACCTTTTTACACGTACATCATAATGAAAATGCGATCAGATTCGTCGATGTTAAACTCAATGAGGGGACGAATGGTGCGTTTACGGCAAAAAAAGTTGCATTTTAAATGGAATTTACACGAGCCATTTCCATGAGCTTATTGATGCGAGTAATACCGCATGTAAAGTTGCCGAATTGCATTTTTATTTTGAACAGCAAAAAACATCTGGCGGCAAAGTCTTGATAAATATTAACTGTGATGAGAAATGCAAAATGCTATTGTACATTATATAAACTTTTCCGATAATCTTCTACGAATGCTTTCTCATCAGCAATTTCCACAAATAATCACTCATTTTATTCATTTTAAACTCATATGTAAACCTAATTCCAATGAAACAGAAAAGAAAACTTTTCTTATTCACGGATTTAATAAGGAAACAGGAAAACAATTTATAAATGGTTACTGGAACGAATCCTATAGTTTACGGCGCAGTATTCCCTATAAAATGTTCATTTATTGCGATATTTGTGAATCTTATATAACAGATGATGTACGTATTCCTCTTCTCAGATTAGTTCCGATTGAGATATGCAATATCATAATTACGCATTTGGTGCAAATTTGATGAAGCATTTCTTATTTCCAAATTATATTCCATTGCGACGAACGATTTTTAGAACGAAAAAAAAATCTTGGAAAAAAAATTCCATTCGAATTCGGAACGCTGACAGTGACGCTGTTTTAAATGTAAGCAATAACTTTCTTTCTTTCGTGTACGCGAGTGTGTCGGTAATGACAGTCTTTAGTTAGAAACTAGCGATAGAATATGGAGTATTTTGATGCGCGGGATACCGATAGCCGAGGTGGAATTCCATGTGTTTTCGTTAGTTCGCTCTGCCAACACGGACATGGAATCGGAAGCTTTCTCAGTAGGCTATTTAGAAAAATACTATCTTACTTAAATAAAGGTGTACGTGCTGTCGGTAAAAAAGCATGCATATAGGGTACGCGTAAAAAGTGGAAAACGCGGGGAGAGCACATCGTTCGCACCCGGTGGCGTGGCAAGAGTAGGTCCCGTAAATCATTTACTGCATTCCATGTTCAAACAAATCGACATATATTTCAATCAAAAGCTCATGTCGCTACCAAACAACACTTACGCTTACTGCGCGTACATTCGAGGCATTATTAAATTATGCTTCACTCGCAAAAACTTTCCATCTAACTTCTTGTTTATGGGACGTGGATATTCCCGATTACATGGACGACACATTAAACTCGTCAAATCCAAATGCAGCGCTCGAGATATTGTCGCGCAATATTGTACATTCAAGAAAATCGCGCTCTAAATCTAATTGGTCACCTTCACTGCGACGTTTTCAATCAAGATAAATTTTTAATTAACGGAGTGGAAGTTGGAATTAGACTCGTATGTTCGAAAGATTTATTTTCTTATGGAGAGTAAAACGATATTGAAAATACGCATTCTTGACGCTAATCTACTCTTAAGAAGAGCAAAAATAAGCCCGGGTGCTACTCGCACACGCTAAAATGCTGAGTAAAACTACCATCATCTCCTTACAAAAGTCGAACATTAAAACATTCACGATACATGTAGGCGTCGTGGGGGAATCGATAGTCAATGCAATACTCGGACAACTGCCGAAACGAATAATAGTCGGTTTTGTCATAGAATAACAAAGCGTTTAACGGCGATAGAAAATTGAACCTGTTTAATTTCAAAAATACGGAAAAAAGTTTCTTTTCGCTCTACGCCGATGGCATGCAAATTCCTAGTAGATATTGCAATCAAATTTTTCGAAAGACGAGTCGTTCTACGTTGAAGCTTATCACACATTATTTTCAGGAACCGGCATTCGCTTTCTGAACGAGGGTAATTTTATAAGTAAAGATTACGCCAACAGTTACACTCTTTTCGATCTTATTCCAGATCTATCCTAATTGCGCATGACATTGAAATTACTTGTGAAACACGGAAGTTTATGATTAGAAGTGAAATTCGAAAAAGCTCTCTCCGTAACTATTAATTGTATCGTCTATGCCGAATTTGATAACGTTTTACAAATCGATTTCTCGCATCAAGTCATTGTCGATTTTTTCGGTTAGCCCTATGATTGCCACGAGAAAATTATTTTCCCCCACTATACATTTTTTTCTTATTTAATTGTAATGTATACGCAATATGATGAAAAAAGCTTCAGTCTTGCTTATGACACTGGCGCCGACGTTTCGTGACGTAAAATGAGTAGCGAAAATTCAAATATCATAATGAATATCATCGACATACAAGGTTTTTGCGATGTCGAAACTTATTCCAAAAGAAGTCACGGTTCTTGCGAATAATGTGACGAACACTGGATTATGATGCTGCCTTATCCAGTTGACGATTTATCCCAGAGAGTAAGACGAAAACACAACTGGCTTACACGAAGTTATCACGGAATCGAATGGTTCGTCAATCCTAAATACTTTACGATACATCCGAGACACGACGCGCGTGCAACATTTATAACAGAGAACAAGAGAAGGTGCGTTAACTGAGTAATCTACTCTCCAGAAACATATATAATCTGGAAGAAATTTCCGGCTTTCAAAAATCTACCAGATTTCAAAGCGTGGACAGCGCTGTTCGATCACCGATTTCGAACCAATCGTTGAATTATATTGCGCCTTACGCAACGTTTACAAATTGAAATTAATAAAACGTTGGCTAACTATACGAAATAGCAATTCGAGCAACGATATCCTTCCCTCAGAAAATTGTATGTTGAGAGCGAAAAAACAAACAGCGGAAATTTTTCAATTCAATTTAAAAATCAGAAACACGATATATTTCGCAAAATCGAAACATGGAAGAAAAATATTGTGACAGAACCAAAGCGAGGACGAACAAGCGAAAGGAGAAAAAATCTTCTAAAATTCGACCCGTCGACAGATAGAGAAAAAGCTAACACTTGAGTTTCACAAACGCCAAATTTTGAGAACTTTACAACGCACGTGCCGGCAAAAGAGGTAAATTCTGAATTTGCACAAATTCAGAATCACATTTCCTCTCTCAAGCACTCCAACGACAAGAAATGAATTCACTGAAAGTGAATTTTAAATACATTACATCGTCTCAGTGTCCGATATGTAGGGGTCTATCTTGCCGAGGGTGTGAACGAGATCGGCTGCCATTGTCGCTAACACTCACGATCACAATCAATATGACCAGCACTGAGTCGCCTTCTACATCGACGAACACGGTACAGAAACATATTTCGATAACTACGGCTTGCCGCCCTTGCATTCAAGATTCCTCTTACGACTTCGTCGAAACTCCACCACGTATCTCTGCAAGGAATATTTTCTCAAACTTGCGGGCAATACTGCTGTGTATTTCATGTGTTTATATTTTATGTGTAATGGTTATAATCTTAGCCAGTTTCTTAATCTGTTTGCTTCTGATTGTAAACGCAATGATCGACTGATCGTACAGTTATTTCTGAGTTCTTCTACTACACTATATAGTCTTTACTGCGGTGAAAACGAATCCGACAGTGAGCTGTCGTACAAGCAGTGCGTATCGAATGCTAAACATGTAGTATCGAATGCTAAACATGTTGTAATAATGTTGATACAACACGATGTATGTAGCTGATGTGGGATCTTTATTTTCTCCAATCCACACTCCAGGTCGACATAAACGATAAACGGGATGCGTTCCTTCCTACAGTGATTGTCGAAACTCAGCTATTTATCGTTCTCGCTTGGTAACTTGATCGCACAATCGTTTAATTTTCCACAATCCTCAATGTGAATCTACAATTTAGCGCTTGAGTTGAATAGTGCAAGCATTTAAAAAAAAATTGCGCATTTATTATTATTATTATTATTATTTCATGAAAAAATTTTTACATACTTATTGCAGAAATATTTCTTATGTTTTTTTTTGGTGATTTGTGAGCTGATTAATCGAAATAGATTCTGGATGAGCGCAGTGTCTCATTGTCATCCTCTATGTACAAAAGATTTACGTGTTTGCTTCTTTTTTTGCTTGGCGAATCGTCGGCAGAATCCCTTTCATTGGTGTTGATGGAAATGTCATTTGTTCTGGAATCATCGTTAATTGCAATATATTCACAGGAATGGCAAGTGAACGGTATAGATACCGAGCCGTCACTGCTCAAAACATGCGTGTATCTCATTCTAATCACGCTATCTATTGGCACGCGATTCTCCTTGCGCGACATTCGAAAAGGTGACGATCGCACACACGTTCCGCGACTTCTGCGAGAAGTCAGTTCGCTTCCCGATCCCGATCAATATGGATCATCTATTCTTTCGTAATGCTTCTTATGGAATCTGAAGTATGAATCGATGTTCTATTGCGTATTACCGCAGCATTTTTATCACCTAACATTCTCGGTATACGCGTATCGCGAGTGCGCAAGAATTGCCTGCGTTTTCGGCGAAATTTGCCGGTCTCGTTACTGCTCGCAATATACTTTCTTTCGAACGGCTATGAGAAATTACTCGACGTCGTACCAGTGCGAATTACCTGTGCACGCATCTTACCGAACAAAATCAATTATCGAATTATCAAGCATCGCTTACCGCCCGCTTCAAACAAATCTTAATTCGACTCAACAAATTTCGAATTGTTATAACGAAGAGAATCGTTGTTATTATACGCTGTCTTGGCAAATGAGTCTTCCATATAATGTGACATCAGCGTCACAAACACACAACGTATTTTGGTCCTTCAAGTCGGATCATCGCCAAGGAAAATTATTGTTTGCTTGACTCTTGAACATTCCGAATCGTACCTTTCCGTTGGAAATCATGTCTCTCGACGAACTGATGAATATGCAGAACCAGCAGATAGGCGCACATATCTCGCACACTAATTTTAAGAAGCTGGGATAGATCAAGATGACACGTGCCATAACGCGGCGCCTCGCAATCCTCAAGGAGATCTTCGCCAGATACCAGGAGCTGGATTGCAAAATTACGCTAGCTGCGAACGAGAAACTGAAGATAACCTATGCGTACTTCATCCAGAACTACTTCTTGACGTGTGAGGACTATTTCCACGAAGCTGCCGACTATATGGCTGAGGTACTGTCACGAAATCCGCGAATCCCATTCCGCTGCACATGACGTAAGTCATCTTAATAACTTGTTCCGATCATCAACCTGCCGACTTTCGATGGAAGTTTCGACAAATGGGAAAACTTTCGCGACAAATTTATTACAAATTGATCCATGACGATCAAAATTTAACAAATATCGAGCGTATGCATTGTTTGTGTTCGTGTGTAAAGAGGAATGTAAGTAATGCTCTTGACCATTTTGCGATAACCAATGATAATTTTACTATCGCATAGAATATTTTCGTTTTTCGATACGATAATAAACGTCGCCTTATCACGACATACATTTAATCGCTTTTCAATTTATCATCACAGAAACTTCCAACGATCTTCACACGCTTCGCGATCAAACCAATAAAGCGATACAAGCTCTGAGCAATCTCGGTTGCGCAAACATTGGGATGATTGGCTTGTTTTTCTAGTTGCACAAAAACTCAATAAGCCATCGCGAAAAGCTTGGGAACTTAAACTTGGCGATATTTTAGATTACCGCGTTATCGCGAACTTGATCAATTCTCGCATTCGCGTGTCCGACGCGATTGCATCGCGAATGCAATGAAGAAGTCACAGACGACTTTCAAAAGAAAAACTCTGGCCTTACATATCGCGTCTACCGTTCTGTTCTTGTGTCCATTCGCAAAGCGAACCAACTATTATATCAATGTTCTACGTTCCTCAAGTAAACTCCATCTCAACATTTTAAATTCATTAAAAACCAGAAACGTTGTGTGAACTGTTTCAGTACGAAACATGCTATGAAGGACTGTACAAATTCTCGACAGTGTAGTAAATAGCATCAAACGTTGCTACATTTTGATAATTCCGTTAAGCCTGTCGACATTAAGCAATCGTCGACGTCCGCATCCACGAGTAGCGAGAATGAAAGCGCCGTCAACGCTACACACTTGTTTTCGAAAACCGTCGCACGAAAACCGAGCTCCAAAATCTTGCTCGCGACCGTGTTTATTCGCCTCATAAACATTTTGTCACCATTCGCGCGCTTCTTGATCAAGGATCCGTCTTTATGTTTATCTCGAATCGCTTGCTCAACGCCTTTCGAGAATTCATCGCTCCGTTATCGGCATTAGCGAAATGCAGTTCGTTGTGCGTCACGCTGCCCAAATTACGATTACTCCAACGACAGCTCTGCCTATACTATGGCTGCATTTATATTTCGATTTCGATTAACGAAATATTTACCAAATCGAGTAAATATCGCATACTATTGGAAATATGTCGCCGAACTCGAACTTGCCGATCGTGAGCCCATGAGTTCGATCGACATCATAATCATAACTGATCTATTCGGCATGCTCGTTCTTGACGATATTCGGAAAAATTCCAAACATGAGCTTACCGCGCAAAATATGACACTCGACTGGATTCTTTCCAGATCAATAGCCGTTTCCGACTACTGAGTCAATTTCTGCACTTGCGCATCACGAGATTATCCTTGAAACTCTTGATCGCGATCTTCGTCGCTTTTGGAAGATTGAGGAAGTACCTCAGAAAGCTTCTCGGAGCCCTGAGGAACACCAGTGCGAAGAACACTTCAGAACCACACATTCCCGCTATATCGTCCGATAAAAACCACCTATTTCGATAGGTGAATCGCGCTCTATTGCACTGTTTCAAGCTTTTGCCGCTTGGAACAACGCTTAATTCGAGATCCAATTACCACTTCCGACTGCGAATTTCTCGCAGAGTACGAAACACTCGGTCCTATGATCAAAAGTCCGTCGACAGAAATTATCAAACCAGAGCAAACTTATTATATTCCGCATCACTGCTGTCTTACATGACAGCAGTACAACCATCCGCTTACGAATGATCTTTAACGTTTTATGCTCATCAAACGAAACGTCGTTGAACGACCACATGCTCATTGGCCCTAAATTTCAAAGGGATTTAGCTATTGTTTTAATACAGTGACGCCAATATCGTTACGTGTTTACCGCCGATATCGTCAAAATGTATCGGCAAATCTTGGTTGACTCTCAAGACACCAACTACTAGCATTGTATGGCAACCTACCCCTGATAGACCAATCACCGATTACCGCCTTTTTATCGTTATCTATGGCACAGCTGTCGCTCCTTAGCCCTTCGGGTCTTAAAGCAACTCGTAGACAATGAAGGTGCTGAATTTCCGTTCCGCTGGTTCCTGTTTTATGTCATCAAACATACACGATTGCGCTTTTGACGCTGATGATCAGATTCTTGCTCGTCAAACAACACGCAATCAATTACTCGAGTTACTAAAGAAAGGAAGTTTTCCTTCGAAAATGGGCGAGCAATATCACCGCTCTATTGTCCGAGCTCGATCCCGCGGATCATGGTTTAGTCACTCAGGTTCTTTAAGACGACGAGCACTTTAAAGTCTTATGAATATTCTGGAATCCTAAGCTTGATATTTTTCAATTCTGCGAGACTGTCAACGTACCAAACAAGCTATTCTGTCGACTATTGACTTTTTTCGATCCTTTAAGATGGGCTACTCCTGTCAGTATTATCGCCAAAATTCTTATGGTCTTTCCAATGCCGGTGGGATAACGAAATTCCTAGCCAACTTCGGATTGCTGATCCGACTATCATCGATTTCCGTATCTCAATGCCATTAGCATTTCGCATTGGACTTCTTACGGATCTCATATTCTACATTGCACTCTTCATCGACTGCAGCGTTCGCTACCGCAGTGTACCTCCGTATCATTAATATAGAAAAAAATCACCGTCTCTCTTCTTGCCACCAAATCAAAAATGGCCCTCTTAAAATCATCAGCGTCCCGCGATTGGAATTATCCGCTGCGTTGCTTCTCGCTCGCTTGATGCATTTCGCGCACTTAGCTCCAAATCTCGAGTGTCACTGCTGGATGGACTCCGCTATTACACTCGCCTGGTTGAGTCAGTTACCTTCCTTTTGTCGCCAGTCATGTTTCGGCTGTGCAATCACTCCTTCCGTGTGAAGTTCCGTGGCGTCATATTTCGATGCACACCAATCCTGCGAACTGCGCATCTCATGATCTCGCTCCCAATCTTTTCGAGACACATGCTTTATGGTGGTCAGGCCCTTCATGGCATCATCCTCCCGAGTTCTGGCCGAACTTGTGCCCTTCAATACCTTCCAATGTTCCAACGCTCAAACCCTCCATATGTACCTTGCACGCCCAATTGGGATTTTGCGTCGCGTTATTCTTTGTAGCCAAAATTGCTACGAACTACCGCTTATCTGTATCGTTTTCTAAATCGACTATGACGCTTTAAAAACCCGCAAGCGAATATCGCGATTTTGCTCCCTGAAAAAATTCAGAACACCAAACGCTACTGGCTCAAAATCATGCAGTCAATCATGTTTCCTGATGAGAAACACGGCTCTAATACATAAGCGCCTGGTACCAAAGAATAGCCCGCTCTTTATTCTCAATTCTTATATGGACGAGAACTTATTCGTATTCGAAGATGACTCTATTGAGGTTGCTTCTCAGGAGCGACGAGGAATCCCATTGTCTTACATGCGCATCCGCTGTTAGTACTCATTATCTAGTATCATCTTCGAACGTTGCATGTCGATCCTCAATTAACGCTCGCGTCGCCATTACGCCGAATTCTGGATTATCCGAACCCACTGTTTAATCCGTTCTTTATAAATGTATACCATGCCATGTATACTGTGAACACGCGACGTGCCCGTCGAACTCATAGGTGATCTCCCGGCTGCGAGAGTCAATCGCACCGCTCGCGCCTTTGTCCACACCGGCATTGATTACGTAGGTCCGATCGCTGTACGAACAACTCCCGGTCGAGGGTATAAATCGCAAAAAGCCTATATTGCTTTATTCGTATGCCTCACGATCAAAGCTCTATGCTTAGAGCTCGACTGGACCTCTCCTACCTTTATCGCAGCGTATCAACGATTTGTTTCTCGTCAAGGATTACCGACCATGTATTCCGATAACGGAATCACGTTTCATGATGCCGATCGCGAGTTGTACAACATGCGAAAGCAATTCGCGATCCAAACTTCCGAAACCGTCTTGCTACAGACGGAATTGCGTGGCATTTCCTACCTCTCTGCGTCGCCGCATTTTGGCAGTCTATAGGAGGCCGGCATTAAAAGTGTTAAGCATCATTTAAAATGATGCAACGGCCTCCATACGCTGACTTTTGACAACGCTCCTCTGTCAGATCGAGGCGTGCCTTAATTCACACTCGATCGTTCCCATTTTTAATAATCTCGATGATTTTCGATGAATCACGTTCTGACTTCCGATCACTTTTGGGTCGAAACCTTTCTTATCGCTCTCGCCGAACCAAATGCTTGACTTAAATGAACATAGACTTTCGCATTGACAAATGGTTCAACAAATTATCGAAGGTTTTGGAGGTCCGGTGATTACTTGCATACTCTTCAACAATGCCAAAATGGCGCGTTGTTCAACTGGTCAAAGTCGGCCAAATCGTTCTTATGCGTAACCTCTGGTTCCATCGAGCCAATGGGAACTTGGTCAGATCACGATGTGTTATCTAGGTGATGACGAATTAACTCGCGTCATAAGTATAAAAGTTGTTCCGAGTACAGGCAACCAATTGTAAAACTTTGTTTTCCCTGTCACGATTAAAATACCGAAGAATCTAAAGATTCCGTCACGGCGGGCGGAGTTTCCGTTGAACATATTTGATATACTGGTATCGCGCGTCGATATTGCGTTCTGATTTTGTATTCTGTATTAACTCATTTTCGTTGTTATACTATTATTGTATCTTGCGCACTTTGATGCAAATTCTTTCGAATGCATACATTCAAGACGGATGGTATGTTCTGAAATCATCGTTAATTTCAATACTTGAGGATATTCTTGAGGATAGCAAGTGAATAGCTCACCGAGCCGTCCCTGTTCAAACATGCGACCAACATTTCGTTCAAAACATGCGTGTATCTCGTTCTAATTACGCTGTTTATCTCAAATGGCACGCGACTCCTCTTGCGCGACACTCGAAAAGGTGACGATCATTCATACATTCCGCGTGCGAGAAGTTAGTTCGCTTCCTGATCCCGATCAATTATTCGATTCAACGGATCATTTATTCTTTCATAACGCTTCTTATCCCGAATCTGAAATGCGAATCACACCGATGTTCTATTGCCTATATATATCATTACATTTGTAACGTTCTCGGTATACGCCTACCGCGAACGCATCAGTGCGCGAGAGAATTGCCTGCGTTTCCGATGAGATTTGCCAGTTTCGTTACTGCTGGCAATATACTTTCTTTCGAACGACTATGAGAAATTACTCGACGTCGTATCAAGTGCGAATTACCTGTGCACGCATCTTACCGAACGAAATCAATTATCAAATTACCGAGTATCGCTTACCGCTCGCTTCGAACAAATCTTAATTTGACTCAACGATAAATTTCGAATTGTTACAACAAAAAAGTAGTTGTTATTACACACCGCTTTAGAGCGAGTCTTCCATACAAGGTGACACCAGTGTCACAAACATACAACATTCAAAGTTTTAAATTTCTTAATTTGACTCATTACAAATTCGATGTCCACGAGATTTAGAACCGATATATAATGCGGATACAAAGATTCTCGATGTTTTTCCTTACCCTGGGTAGAGTGGCATCAACAGACCACGTGAAACACATTGTCCGCGATTTATATAATACGTTGGTTACCACTCTCTTTAGCACAATTTCTCGTGAGAGTTTGATATGACATCCCGCGCGCAGAAAATTGTGCTTGTTTGTGTTCACCGTTAAATTCAGTATATGCGACAATGTCTATCCGTTATCACGTTCCTGAAACTCTTCCAACGATGATAAGGTAGGCTCGACGACGCGCGACACATATCACTCGCAAATCACTCGCATTGATGCATTGATATAGTTCATAGTTCCGGGTGGCGTACTTTTGTACGCGCGTTTATCGCCCGCCACGAACTCGCCATTGAAAACAGAGTTTATTTTTATAGTTTTATTGTGTCATTACACTATGCACGCGCACAATTTCACTCGCGTCTTCGAGGAATCAACGAGACTTATCTATTTAGAGATTATCACCGTGCCCATTACAATATCGGCTTTCGAACATCATTTCGATTTCGCGCCAACGGAGTCCATATCCGACCCCCACATGCACGATTCTTCCACACATAGATTCCTTCAGATTCTGGAACCGCGAGATCAGATTTTGGAACATGTGACCAGCGATTGTCTATTACCGATCGATAATCGCGGGCGTTTGATGCGGCTCTGCTCCTCCGAAAGATTCAATAAACTCGTTGCAACGTTGTTCTCACGCATACTCGTCTACAGTACTAAGCAGGGTAGTTTACGCAATCAAATCACACTCCATGTTGTCACTTACGCT
The DNA here is from genome assembly GCF_000143395.1 of Atta cephalotes. NCBI lineage: Eukaryota > Metazoa > Arthropoda > Insecta > Hymenoptera > Formicidae > Atta > Atta cephalotes. The sequence continues at coordinate 2,320,631 of NW_012130106.1, read as the reverse complement.
ATCAATTTGACTAATGACGCGATGCGCCTAAATCTTGTCATTTTTATATTATTATGCATACTATTTTTATTAATGATCAGACATCTCATGCTCTTGAAAAAATTTTAAATTTCGCTAACAAAGCAACTTTGATGAAATTGCAAATGTTGTATTTTTGCAGGTATTGTATCAAATTACGTGATGTCATCGACAAAACATGTCGTAACGTGTTGAATATTCTTGAATTCATTTCGGGAATTAATATTGCTATTATTTTTAATAAAAAATTCCGCGAACGCGGAAATTTTCCGCACATCTCGCGCTATTTCCCACAACTTAATTTCTCCGCCCAGCCCGCATTCATTGATACATCATCCTCATTCCCCGCACCATCCTGCTCCGCCTCGTAACGTCATTTTCGCGACATCACTTCTTGTGATGTTATCCCTTTCGCCTTGTGATGTTACCTCCTGCAACCTCATCCCCCTCTTCCTCCCCCCGAGAAATCATCCCCTTTGCCCAGTGACATTACCTCCTTGCGACATCATTCCCCTCCTCCTCTCCCGTAACGTCGTCTCCCTCTCCCTCCTCCTTGTGTCATCCCCCTCATCCCCTCTCGGAGCTCTTGAATTAGAACGGCCTATCTTTATTACTTATATCAAAATCTATTTTATTTTGTAAAAAATAAACAAAAATAAAATGTGATACAAATAGAAAATTTAAATCATTTAAATTGATCTTTTAACGAAATTCATTTCTAAATGATATGTTTATGCGACAATCACACACGCAGAATGCTTGCATGTATGATATTGTTTGTGTTGGTCGGTCCGATGCACAATGTCGATTCGTAGTCTTTCTACATATTTATATATCACAATCATACATCCACTAACATTCAGTGTTTGTAGATCATCAAAGTTGCAGTTCCCGTACATTTGCAGAGGTTAAGCATTGGATGGCGTACTAAAATGGATGGGTGATCGCTTAGAAAAATGAGGAAATTAATTTCCAAATGAGGGAGAAGCATTTTATTCAATTATAATTTTGTCGTGTATGTTTTAAAATATAATGTTAATCAATAATACTTATTTTAATAAAATTGAATTAATTAATATGAGAAACATTTTTTATATGTCTCACAGACATTACAATTCAATGGACATCAGACGTTTCTGCAACGTCTCTTCAACATTGAATCTACATTTCGCGATATTACTGCAATGTTTGCAATGTTTCCAAATCAACGTTTCTAAGATATTGATTTAATGTTAATGTGTTGTATGAGATATATAGTAATTCAGATTTAATTATGTAAGCATTAAAATCTAGCTTTGACTAGCTGTTACTTCTATTTCTTATTACTGAATTTTCAAATACGGTCCAGTAAAATTCTTATTTAAAAACGTTTAGTAATACTTTATTCTATTTCTTATTATGCTTTCGATATATACACAGAGATTATAACAAAATAGTGCCACAGTGAACTCAGTAGTTATATCTTTATGTAATTATAGCGTCAAATTGTACGTCTTGCAGAATTTCTCTTCTCAAAAAGAAGTGTTCCAATAATATAATCCTTATTGTTTAACCCATGTCTTACTTTGTAACGATGCACGTATCGTTATATCATGAATGCCGCGACAATTGCCTTTGACCACACATTAAGGCGCAATGCGCTCACAAGCGCGTATTAAAATAAGTATAGCAGTGACAGCCGTTCCACCGGAGATCGGCAAGATTGTCCGAGTATCGCCGATCAATATCTCTCCCGCTCGTATCGCAAATCAGCGGTATCAGAATTACTGAACACCGCCGAAACAATACGAGCGAGAGCCACAATTAGTATATACACAAAAAAACGACGATTAATAATTTCTATTCCGTCTTGTTTCCGATCACGATCCGCTCCTTTCTGATCTTGACCAATCGTAATGAGAAAAGGCGTGCTCTATCAGCGTTCTCAACAGCGACCGACCGGCTTTCTGCAGCAGACCGCTGCAGACAGAATAATTCCAGGACACAAAGAGTACTCTGTCCTATTGAACGTACTCGGCCGCCGGCCAATATCACTCCTGCCAGGTCAGCTGCTCCAGGGGATAAAATTCCTGTTGAGAGTTCTCGACCGCTAGTTTCTGCAATTGTGCCTTCCTTCGGTCTCGACAGCACAAAGTAGAGATTTCTCTGCCTCTGCCGAATGTTCTCGGTCGTCGAACACCGTTCTATTGTATCTATATTCTATCACTCCGTGAGTCTTCTCATTGCATTCGGAAAGAATCTTATAATTTATCGCGCCGCGACATTCGTGCTTAGCGTATACACGCGTCGCAACAAAAACTCGTCTACGAGTTTCGCCACATTGTACAGCGTATCATACACACACACACACACACACATACACACACATACACACACACACACACACGCGCGCGCGCGCGCGCGCGCTTATACGAGCCAACGCGATTTCGATCAGCTATCGCGCTTTATTTCATTATTATATTGTTTTCTCAATTCTTTAATAAATATTTCTTCATTATTATTTAAAAATACACCTTGCTTTTATTACATTTTATCTCTCCGACACAAAGTTCTTTCGCGTTCCGATCGATCGAAACTCCGACGAGCTATTCCGCAAAAGTAAAATAGTTACAACTTTTTTTATTTTTTTAATAAATGTAATAGCATAAATATGATAGATTTAATTGTTTTGATCACAATTTCTCCCATGTTTCTGACCTTTCTCCAAAATAAACAGTATATCATTGGATTCCACTTGAGTAGTCATTTATATGACGCATAATTTGTACAGTCAGGGCCAAAAAGGTTGCAACACTTTTTTTTAAATAATTTTCGAAACGCGGCAAAAATCAGAATGCGAGCCATTGCTTGCGTAATGGTTATGGATATTTGTCAACGTGATAACAGAATCAAACATACAAGATGTAGAGAAATGCATTGTGTGCATCGCACATTGACAGCTATCCTAAAGATTCTATAAAGATCGACCAAAGCTCCAGTATGATGTTATGAAACCGGAAATCATGTGAATTTGAAAATGTGCGCTAATATATTCAATTTCAATCATAAGACTTGTTCATTGTAACTTTGTTATAACAAAGTTGTAATGAATAATTATTAGTAAAAATATATTTTTTGTAAGTATAAAAAAATTGTGAATAAAATGAACAAAAAACAAAAAAATATAAAATATATGAAATTCGAACACAGAAATTGCTTTTTATTTACACAGTGATACTAAGTCTGTGTGTAAATTGACCTAAATGTTTTATTACTCAAATAATGATGTTACTACTTGCTTATTTTGATGATCAGTTATTGCATAATAACACAGGTTTATAACCTCATCTTTAATGTAACTAAGACTTAATAAAACACATGGTCTCAAACTTGCGCAGATTGTAGCCAAAAATTTAATTGAACCTCACCTGTCAGAATAAAAAAGCAGTGTGCATTTAACTGTTATGACATTGAATTATGACATCACAAATGAGAATTTTGACAAGCCGTTATCGCTTTTCTTATTCTCATATTCACTTTCTCATTTTCACATCCAGTTTCACAACAACATGGCAGAGCCAATCACAGATCGAGTTGATATTGGTCGATCTCTACTTATAGGATCTCTAATCCTAACTGCAGAGACTCATAGTTTAACAATTTTGTCGCGTTCCAAAAATCATTTTAAAAAACCATTAACATTAACATTTTAAAAAACGTTACAATCTTTTAGACTCTGATTGTACATGTCGGAACTTCTGCTCGAAAAATGAGCCTTAATTTAATCAATATCTTCCTTTAATCTTGATTAATATTTTAAACTAAGTTTTGTTACATCCAAACTATTAAAAATTAAATTTAAGAATTGATTGAAGAGACAAAGGATAAAAATAGAAAAGGAATGGAAGGATGCTTCTCTGTCTCGAAGGTAAACAAAGAGGCAAATACCACAAGTCGATCTTTATATCACTCCGAAATATGAGTCATCCCTTAAAGGCACTATTTCAACTATTTTCGATAAGTGTCGATTCAAATTTTGAATCAAGGAACTTAATAAGGGGACTGGATCATGTGAGAGAGAGAGAGAGAGAGAGGGAGGGGGAAGGAGGGAGGAAGAGAGAAGGAAAGGAGGGGTAAGAAGAA
>NW_012130106.1:2312698-2315886 GCF_000143395.1 Atta cephalotes | reverse complement strand
AGGAGGAAGAGAGAAGGAAGAGGGTAAGAAGAAGAAGAGGGGGAGGGAGAGAGGGATAGGGAGAGAGATAGCACTACACGCTGGATAGCCAAAGATGCCGCCCATCGGAAATAAAGGCACATTTACGCGAAACTGGTGACAGAAATGCCCTGGATTTTTCGAGTTGGCTCGAATAGCAGAAGGTCGCTGAGAGCAAGAGAGTATATCATATAATCATATTTCGCATTCTGGAGGAGATTCGCGGCCTGCGAGGATCTGTGTGATTCGCGGCGCCGTGTAACTGATAAGGACCAATCGGCGCGTGACAAATTCCCAATTAGAGGGGGGAAGGCCAAACGACCTGCGCAGATCCATAGAGAAATTCCGGCACTCGTACTATGGCCAAACCAAGGAATGTTGTAAAAGGACACAATCCTCGGGATTTTGAGGCGGGAACTAACGAGAAAACAAGCCACAGAAACGGATATCAGAGGATTTAAGGAGGAGTACAGTCGGTGAGACGGACATTATCCTGATTGTAAAGTCGCTAATTGCAAGATTCTGGATACGTGCGTGGAGATCGTGCGTTAATAAGACTCACATTATTTCAGGAAGCCGATATCATGGCGGTCGCGTGAATTTAGCATTTATGAGCCACGTATTCATTCGCCCGTGTGCCTTTTGGGATAAAGATAACGATTGCGCTCGTTTTTGCCATAGCCGAGTTAATTTTGTTGTATAATTTCGAGTCAAAATGTTCGCTGATTGTGACGCAGAATAATGATAAAGTCAGTGCTTAAAGAGTTACATGTTGACCGGTAATCTATTTCGCTGACTTAAATATTGTTAGAGCTTGAGCTTAAAGTATCCCGGCGAAAGGCTTTAATCGTTGAGTATTGCGTGATTATTCTCTGGAATATTCGTTTTTCTCACGTGATCTTCTTTCTTTATGAGCTCAGATCTTTATCCGATACGACTGCTGGATCAGCCCGAATAAATTCGACTCCAATTTCGCTCGTCGCGGAGTCTGATCAATTATTTACGAGTTATTAAAAGCTATCTGTACGAATGGACATTTCGAAATATATTTATAATTCGCTTTCTTGTTAAATTCTGCGTCATTATTGCAGCTTGTCTCTCTCGTTCTCCGATATATTTTCCAGCGATATATTTTAGCGAACTACCTCTGTTGCCATCGCGAATTGCAATTGCGCGCGAGTGATAAAATAAACGACATTTAATGAAAGAGGGGCACGCTCTTTTGTGCCTGGCGCCTAACTTGAGTTTGTGAAAAGTGCGGATATTTAACGACAAATCTGTTTTATTATCGAGCCATTCCGTAAGGAAAATCGGGAAAAAATAATAAAGAACGCGACGAAGTCATTATTAGCTTACTCGCGAGTAAGATTACAATGTATATAGGGTGCATCACCAAACTCCGGACATCGAACAATTTTTTTAAATAAAAAATTAAATATTACAAAAAATCCTTTTATGTGACACTTGGGGGATCCCTGTAGAGCACAATTATATATATCTCCCACTAGCTTGAATAACGGCTTCTATTTTCGGTCTGAAGTGTTTACACATGCTGTAATGTAGCACTGTCCATGCCGACGAATGCTATCTTAATAACGGTTTTTAATGACATTGGGAGAGATTTGTTTGTAATCCTTTTAATTATTATAGTCCAAGGAATTTAAATCTGGGCTTGGTTTAGGAGGCCAGAATTCCTTGAATCAAAACATCTCGACGTTATGTGAGAGCCAATTTTGAATCAAATGACTCGTATGAGCCGGTGCACCGTCCTGCTGAAAAACATATGACTTTCCGGACGCCACAATTTCCATCCACGGCTTCACTACATCCATTAGAATGCGAAATATACTTCTTTTATGACAGTTTCCCCTTTTTTAAAGAAATGCGGTGGCATAACATCACCCTCACTGGATACAATACCTAGCATGTGAACATTGGCCGGAAATTTCGTTCCAGCAACAGGGATATCCTCGAGATTGTAGGCGAGCCATCGGTCATTCCTCCGGTTGATTTTGGCATCAACAGTAAAAATTTTTTCAGAAAAAAACTTGATTCATCCCAACGATTCGTTTTTCAAAGAACACAATAGCAGATTGCAACTTGGCTTGTCCTGGCAGCCTCAGAGAGCATCTGTCGTATCTTTAATGTGTACGATTTGTATTGAAAATCCTCCTCGATAATTCGACGCATTGTTGGCTCGCTTACATCAATAATCGATAATATGCATAATGTAAATTATAGCATGTCAGCCAACAGCATTGTAAACATTCTGAATATGGGCCCTATTTGCATCATATTAAGATGAAATCACACGATTCTCGATTGATATTTCTTGAATGATAAGCATGTAAAGTAGGTAAACAAGGTCGGTTCTAACCCAGGAGCTCTGAGGGAGGAGGGGATATCCGTAGCGCAAGGGGGAAAGAGGAGGGGGCGATGGATGACGTCACATGAGGTGACATCATTAAGCAAAGAGGTGATATCACAGGGAGCAGGGAAGAAAAACCATGTCACAGGAAGTTATATCGCTAGGCGAGGAGGTGACATCATGGGGATATGAAAAATGACGTCATAGGAGGCGATGTTACTAGGCGAGGGGAATGACGTCACGGGGGTGTGAGGGAAAATTACATTGTGAGAAATTACTTAGCGCAGGATATGCGGAAAATTACATTCGCGTCGCGGTGATGACGTCACGCGGGATCAGTGGTTGCTGGTCTGTTGCGGTCTGTCGTCGCCGTCAGTCCGCCACCACTGCCACCAAGCGCAGTCCCCACACTCTATACTTATCATGTATACTTACTAGTAATACTTACCATTTTTCTCCTTATCCATCGTCATTTTATTCTTCTAACATGCAGAATATTTTATTTATTTATTTATTTATTATGTTATATTATATTTTATGTTATATTATATTATGTTATATTATATTATATTTTATTTTATTTTATTTTATTTTATTTTAACAATTCGAAGAGTGCGAACGTAGTACGCAAAAAGCGCGATGTTGCGCGTAATGCGATACCGTAGAGATAAGGTGGAACGAAGGATGGAAAGAAGGAAGAAATAATTGCGGACACACACACACACACACACACACACACACACACACACACACACACACACACACACACACACACACACACACACAGAGAGAGAGAGAGAGA
>NW_012130106.1:2307729-2310666 GCF_000143395.1 Atta cephalotes | reverse complement strand
AAAATTGGATCGATTCGTGGATAGCCTCAAAAGATGACCGGTTTTTTCGACGCGGGATTCGTACGCTACCCGAAAGATGGGAGAAAATAGTGGCCAGCGATGGACAATACTTTGAATCATAAATATATAACCAGTTTTTTACAATAAAGCCTCGAATTTCGGAAAAAAAAACGGCGGAAGCAAAGTTGTACACCTAATATTAGAATAATTTTTAACTTGCAGTTTTTAAAAAATATTAAATACAATATCTATTAATAATATAATTTTTACAGAACATAAATTACTGTGAGCAGATGCTATTAAACATTTTTAATTAATTTGTGACGTAATACATATATTGCAGTTACAACAATATTTTACATTCATTGGTGCAATCGCTCTACGAACATTTGACGAGTCTGCCGATATAATCACGCGCGAAAGCGTGATTGTAGAAAGAAGTTTGATATTTGCGAAATAAGTTATTCGAAAAGCGCAAATATTCTCGAATGAGAACGAGATCCTTCTCAATTTTTCGATATCGAATCACCATGCACGAATCACAGAAATTTTCCAGATCGAAATACCATTTTATACAACAACTGATTCGCGAGTCCTACTACTTAAAATCCCGAAATCTTTTTATACCGCTTAGATTTATTCTGTCACTCGTAAGATTTTCCGATTATGCTAGCACATAATAATTCATTCATGCAGTTTTTCGCACCATCGAGATATAGCAATCGCCTATAAGGACTGTGTTAAAATGTTATATCAATTGCGTGATCAAGTATTTGTGTGAAACATAGATAAGTATTGTAGAATTATTGTTATTCATTATCGCAAATAATTATTAAATATTAAATTGATCCTATTGATTATTATTGCACTTAAGAGACAAATGAAGAAGAGAATTCTAAAGGAAATTATATTTTTCACCTTTTAATGACTTATCCCAGCATGAATATAACTACTACACGTAACATAAATAATGTACATTTACGTATATGTTATACAGTACAATAGTTATATTTGTGTTTGCTGGGATTAATTTGTTATTTCGAGTATGTAACATCAATGAGTAATTTCTTTAAAAATATCTTATTTCTTGTGATATATTTTGTATAACTATTGTAGATACGTTTCATATCATTTTATACTAAATTTATATAAATTTATAAATCAATTTATACCAAATAATAAGCAATTAAGTAAATTTGTCCATTAAATTTTTTCATTAAGTAAATTAATAACAATTAGAAAAATAATCAATATGTTTAAATTACCTACACACACACACACACACACACACAGTGTAGCGACAAATAATTTTTAAGAGTGGCGCCATATTTCAGCAAGTGGCATTTATTGAACATTAGCATCATTAGAAAAATACATTTTCTTCTTTCAAACTCACCCAAATTCATGTAAATAGGATAACAAATGACAAAATTATGACAGTTCTTCCTAAACAAATTTTAAATCGATGTTGAAATTTTATCATTTAACAAAGAGCGGTCATTAAATTCAACGCAAAACTTGGTAAAAGTGCATCAGAAATATTTCGATTGATGCAGTAAGTGTATGCTTGTTTAAGTCGATCAAATGTTTTCCTGTGGCATAAATTTGGATGGTAGAGAGTTACTCAACATTATATTCGCGCAATGCTCATTATATTCTTCGATAGTAAAGGAATTATTCATGAAGAATTTGCTCCGTCTGGTCAAACAGTTACTGTGACTATTATTTGAAGTTTTGAAGCGTTTGATGGCCAGAATCCCGAATATCGAGATCCAGAAAGTTAGTCGCTGTTACACGATAACGCGCCATCTCACAATTCACTCATTGTTTGTCAATTTTTGGCCCGAAATTAAATCTGTACTCAATCATCTACCATATTTACTTAATTTGACTCCGTGCGATTTCTTTTTATTCCCAAAATTGAAATTAAAAGGATTTAAAATTGAAAGGATGCTTTTTCGAAGACATTCCGACCATCCAAAGCTTCAATACGGACACTCTACAGGCAATACCACAAAATGAGCTGGATCATGCATTTGAATCACTTTTCGCTGTAACAAGTGTATTGAAGCAAAAGGAGATTATTTTGAATAAATAAAACAATAAGCATAAGAATATTTTATTTCTATAGCAATTTATAGGCCCAATCTTAAAAATTATTTATCGCACTGTGTATATATTAGGTGTACAACTTTGCTTCCGCCGTTTTTCTATAGATGGCTTTAGCGGTAAGTGGTGGTCTAAATAAATAGATCATAGACGTCATACAATAAACTTGGGCATCTGTCAACATAACTCCATAGAAACATTAGTCAATTTGTGTCTGCATCATAAAGTTATTCTCGATTGAAAATGTCAGGTTACGAGCCAAATTCTCATCATTTGCGGGAGGTTTTAATTTTTTGCTTCAATATGAAGAAATCTGTGGCTGAGGCTCATCGAATGCTCTCAAATACTTATGGTGATTAGTGAAAGAACGTGTCGTGAGTTTCAACGCTTCAAGAACAGTGATTTTGACGTCCAAGGTCATGCTCTGTATTTGGTGGGACCAGCTCGGCGTAGTGTATTATGAACTGTTAAAACCGACTGAAACAATCACAGACGATCGGTATCGAACGCAATTGATGCGTTTGAGCCGAGCATTGAAAGACCGCAATACAACGAGAAACACGATAAAGTGATTTTGTAGCATGACAATGCTCGACCCCATGTTGCGAAAGTGGTCAAGGCATACTTGGAAACGTTGAAATGGGAAGTCCTATCCCACCCGCCGTATTCTCCAGACGTTGCTCCCTCTGACTATCACTTGTTTCGATCAATGGCACACGACCTGGCTGACCAGTACTTCCGGTCTTATGAAGAAGTAAAAAATTGGATCGATTTGTGGATAGCCTCAAAAGATGACCAGTTTTTTCGACGCGGGATTCGTACACTACC
>NW_012130106.1:2297075-2298171 GCF_000143395.1 Atta cephalotes | reverse complement strand
ACTGTGTTTGAAATGTCGAATTTTGTGTTAACCAAACAGCATTTGCGGGAGATTTTTGATTTTTCTGTTTTAATTGGAAGAAAAGTGCAGCTGAAGCCTATCGAATGTTTGTCGAAGTTTATGTTGACTGCTCCAACTGATAAATCATGTAGGAAATGGTTTCGATGTTTCAAAGATGGAGATTTCAGCGTTGAAAACAAGTCTCGCTCTGGACAGCCAAAAAAATTCGAAGACAAAGAATTAGAGGCATTACTTGAAGAAGATCAGAGTCAAACGCAAGAGGAGCTTTGCAGAATCATTGGGGGTAACTAAGCCGTTTCTGTATGATTGAGAGTCATGGGAATGATTTAAAAACAAGGAAATTGGGTGCCTATGAACTGAAATCGAGAGACGTTGAAAGGCGATTTTTCACTTGCGAACAGCTGATTCAAAGACAACAGCGTCGGATTGTGACTGGAGATGAGAAGGCTGGATATTCTCTGACAATCCCAAGAAGAAAAAATACTATGCTAAACCCGGTCAATCGTTGCCATCGACCTCAACATCAACATCTCGGCTGAACATTCATGGTTCGAAGATCATGCTCTGTATCTGGTGGTACCAAAAGGGTCTTGTTTACTATGAGCTGCTGAAATCTGGCGATTCCATTATGGGCGATCGGTATCGGCTACAATTGATTCGTTTGAGCCGTGCATTGCGAAAAAAACGGTCGGAATACGAGCAAAGACATGAAGATAAAGTTATTCTTCTTCATGACAACGCTCGGCCTCATGTTGCTAAAATCGTAAAAAAACGCTATTTGGAAACGCTCAAATGGGATGTATTACTGCACCCGCCGTATTCTCGGACATTGTTCCTTCTGATTACTGGTTGTTCCGAAGGATGCAGCAACCGGTTCACTTCTTTCGCAGAAATCGAAAATTGGCTCCAAAATTGGATCGCCTCCGACGAGTCATTTTTTCGAGATGGAATTCGAAAATTGCCTGAGAGATGGGAAAAAGTAGTAGGGATGGACAATACTTTTTGATTTGTTCATTCATTTTGTTTTGAAATAAATGCACAAAAATACGGACCGAACTAATTTGTACTCCCAATA
>NW_012130106.1:2288821-2294359 GCF_000143395.1 Atta cephalotes | reverse complement strand
AATATATATATATATATATATATACACACACACACACACACACACACACACACACACACACATATATATATATATATATATATATGTTTGTGTTTAGAGCAGATGGAATTGAAAATGTACCGACAACGGTCTGGTAGCTATTTAAAAGTTGTTTATAGCTGTTAAATATCAGTTTGATAACTATTTATAACTATTTATAACTGTTAAATGTCAGTCTAATAGCTGTTAAAGATCTGATATCTGTTAAATATTAGTCCTATATAGCTATTCAATTGATATACGTTTAATTGCATTTCAATGCGAAGTGCTGTAAAGTGATAAAAATGCTGAGGTGGATTCTTTCGAGCGCACGTCTTCTCGCATACTCTTTGATTAAGTTATACGATTTTACTCAAGGCGTTGTACATTTTGTTTGCTAATATTTATTATGATCTAATTATAACTGATGGTCTAATTATAACTAATAAATGCTGAAGTTTATTCGTGGAATAAACTTCGTTCGAACGCGTGATATACTTTTCGGTTGAGAAATAAATTTTTGACCAGAGCGTTGTATTTTCGGTTGCTGATAACGCATTGATCTGATTATAACTGATAAAAATGAAGTTTATTCATTTGATCACGTGATATACTTTTCGGCTGAGGTGTAAACTTTTGACGAGGCATTATTCTTTTCCTTGGAATGGTATCATATTCCAACGAACATCTTTACTATAAAATCTCCCACAGCCCCTGTGCTATCAGTCATTTTTCAAGTCAGTAGATCAGTCAGATAGCTGATAATGAATCTTACAATAATGGAGTGTATTAGTGATTTGTTAGATATTGTAAAGATAATTGCAAGATACAAATACATTTATTGCTATCGCCTGATAGATCTGACAAAATAATAGATAATGTAAACATGCGTAAAATAATAACAAACGTTGTTTATCATATGTCAAAATCTTTTTTCATTGTTATAATATTGTAGACGAGCGTCAACTGATGGGAAAATTGTAAGTATATTTATATATAATTAAATTGATATATATATGTATTAATGTGGAGCATTATGTGATAGCGTAAATTGCGATTCGGTAGAAGAAGTATTATTATCATCTAGTACGAAATCTCGATGTAAGGTAAAGCGGGGCTAGTGTGTGTTGTGACACTTTCATTAAATTATAAATCTTTACACAATTATGAATGAACTAATGATAAATGCTTTAAAACGTTGCATATCCATCTGGCTTAATAATTGAATACTTATAAATCCTTGATATATCTCGTAAACAAGAAAAAAATTACATTAATTACCATACATGGATATTACGTAGGCATATAGTGCATTTTCAAAAGATAAGTTGTATCATGAAGATAATTGTTTAATGAGATTACAAATTATTAAAAACATAAAAGGATTATGTGTATGTTGATCAAATTTTTATTACTTTCTCAAATATAATAATTTGTAATGTTTTTTTAAATGCTTTAATTAACAAAATCAGAAAAACTAAAATCTTAACTCTTTATAATAATTAAATGTAAAATATGTATAATCGTTAACACAGAATAAAAACATTGATAAAAACAGATTTCATTTAAGTCATTGAGTTTATAAGGTTACTTATGAGATGCTGGCCTAACAAGCTCGGTATTGGCTGAAATATAAAATCTTGAATGACATTAATGATTGTCATTCTTGAAAAAATTTTAAATTACGCTAACAAAGCAGCTGTATATTAGCAAATGTACTATTTGGAAACATCGCATCTAAATTATATCACATTATATATTATTTGACAACATCGCATTTGTATCATATTACATTAACCATTGTCATTGCGAAACATGATAAATGTCTTTGAAATAAATTTCTTATATTACTGTTAACAAAGTCATTGAAACTTGTAAATTTGCTGACACTGCGATATTAGATTACATTAATGTCATCACCGGGTGTATCTAAAAATCTTTTATTATAAAATCTAACGTTTGCATTTTTGATGTATGAATTGACCGGAAATGGTCATATAAATATCCGCGAGGATTTTTGCGGAAAGTCAGTGTAAAATGACTGACCGTAATCGCTTTTAATTAGGAATCGGGAACTCAATTTCCGCAATGTGCTACCTGACACTAATACTTCTTGCTCGATGCTGTGTGTGATGGACATAAGGATTATATTGACAAAGGCGATTGTAGTATCAGAATCGATATTGCATCTGTCGTTCAGATTCGTTTCGCAGTAATCTCCAGTATAGATTCATACGTTCAACATGAGTCGAGTGTCAAGTCAAGTAAGTATTTCAATTATATTTATTTGTGAAAAAATTTTTTCTATATATTGCTTATATGAACCGTTTATTTTGAAAGTGGAGTAAGTCCATTTTTTTTTAAATGAGATATCACGTAATTTATGCTTAATTCAATGTAAACTTTTTATTTATAACGAGTTAATATTTATCTTAAAAATATCTTAAAAAATGCCAATGCTTTATTCAATTTAAAATTGGCCGGTATAGAAATTGCGTAGCCATTGATTATGAAAATGGTGTAAGTCCAATTTCCATAAACAGGTGGCGGGATCAGTGGCTACATTTGTTTTATTTCACGTGTCGAAAGTTACCATTTTAGATTACTTATTTTATTTTCTTCCAAAAATGGGTAATTTTATATTAATATCAGATAGTGATACAAGTAAGAAAAAATAGTAAATCAATATTATTTTATGACAATTGAAAATATTTATTTTATTTAATTTTAAATAAATTCACACAGAAATAAAACTCATGAATATAAATAAAAGAATAATCTTAGAATCGGAGGATGAAAATAATTCCACTATGAAAAACAAATTAATGAGACATAAAAAGAGAAAAAGAATTATAAAGGTAGAATCTTCATCAGATGAGGATATTGTTACTGAGAACTTCGATTCTGCAAAAGAAAATAAAGGAAAATATACGCAACGAATAAACAAAATTAAGCGAAATGACAAGAGTATTATACAAAGAAAGGAAAATTCATTCCAGCAAAAAAATTTGAATCTGAAAATTGTAACTGTTCGAAGAAATGTATAGAACGTATTAATGAATCAGAACGTAAAGCAATTTTTGAATCAATTCTGAAATGTAGGTGATTTTAATAAGCAAAATGTATTTCTCTATTGTAATGTTGAACGTAAAACTATAAATAGAAGAAGGCCAAGAAATTGTTCGGGCACTTTGAGGACTTATGCTTATAAATTTCACTTGGTTACTTCTCGTGGAAACATTTTAGTATGTAAGAAGTTTTTCATTAATACTTTCAATATATCTACTGGACGAATTGATCGTGTCTTAAAAGCGCATGATAATATTCCGAAAGACATGCATGGACAAAAGGATGGCTCTTGCAGAAGAGTGAACTACTGACAAATATAGTGATAGAACACATAAAAAGTTTTGAAAGTCATTATACTCGATCCCAAAATCCAGAACGAATGTTTTTGAATCCTGAATTAAACAGAAGAAAAATGTTTAATTTGTACTTAGAAAAATGTAAGGAAAATAACTTAAGTTCAGTTAATGAATGGACATACAGGAAAATCTTTAAACGAGATTTCAAATTACATTTCCATTTGTCACGTAAAGATACCTGTGCAAGATGCGATTTCTTGGACAAAATTCAGATAACTGATGACGAAGAAAAAACGACTCTTGTACAAAGTCATGATGTTCTTGAAAAATGCTGAATTAGCAAGAAAAGCATTACAAAAAGATAAAATTCTGGCATCAAAAAATACTTTGCCTTTTCTTTCGATTTACAAAAAGCTTTATCTATCCGCCTATTCAAAATTATCTATTTCAATCGCATATTATAAGCGAAATATGTATGTAATGTTTTAAACGAGGGATTTCATAATTTCCATGACAATAAAGTTAATATGTACGTGTGGGACGAAACTTGCTTCCAGCGAATCGCAGGAAATACCAGGTATGTAAATAAGAAACCAGAATTTTTTTATAGAAAATACACGTTTATTGCATGAAAATGATAAAAAATATTTTATTTCGAAGTATTGCCTATCGGTAGCTATACATTTTTTCCACCTATTTGACAATTTGTGGATGCCACGCCAAAAAAATTGTTGCTCTTTTGAGCCAAACAGTCATCTAGCCATTTTCGTACATCTTCGTAAGAAGTGAAGCGCTGCTGAGCAAGTGCGTGTCCCATCGATGCAAATAAGTGGTAATCGGACGGACCAAGTCTGGTGAGTAAGCCGCATACGAAAATATTTCCCAACCAAATGCCTCAATCGTTTCCTTGACCAGTTTTGCTATGTGTGATGGTGCATTATCATGAAGCAAAATCACTTTATCTTTTTTGATATTCCGGTCGTTTTTCACACAAAGCTTGATTTAAATTGATCATTTGTTGTCGGTAATGTTCAGTATTAACGATTTCGTCAGGTTTTAGCAGCTCATAATAGATCATACCTTTCTGATCCCACCAAACACAGAGCATTGTCTTCCGTCAATAGCGGTTTGGCCTTGCAATTGATGGTTCGTCTGGAGTTACCCATGATCTTTTACACTTAAGATTCTCAAAATATATCCACTTTTCATCGCCAGTCACAATTCGATGGAGAAATGACTTTCTTTTGTACCTGGCGAGCAGCATTTCGCAAGTGGTTTTTCGGTTTTTCTGCTGTCTTTCATTTAGTTCATGTGGAACCCATTTTCCCATCTTCTGGATCTTTCCCATGGATTTCAAACGTATCGAGACTGCTTCTCGTGTCACATTCAAATGATCCGCGAGTTGTTGTTGAGTTTGAGCGTCATCCTCATCCAACAATGCTTGCAATTCGCTGTCTTCAAACTTTTTCGATGGTTTTCCACGTTCTTCGTTTCTCACGTCAAAATCGCCACTTTTGAATTTTTTAAATCACTCAAAGCAGTGATTTACCAAGAACATGCTCACCGTAAGTTTCGACATGTTCGATGCTATTCTGCAGCAGTTTTCTTCAAATGGTAACAGGAAATCAATGCTGTCCGCAAATCGTAGTTTCCACAAAATTCGACATGTTCAACGCTACAAACTATACTGTTGTATGAAACTTGTATTGTTGTGAGTTGAAAATCTTTGTCAGATGTCAGAACAAGGAAATGCAACTACATTGACGGCAACTACATTGACAGCTATGGCCATCTATTGGTAAATTCCGGTTTCATATTTACATAACTGGTAGCTTCTTGCTGTTTGAGACATTTACAAAATGTAACGACGCAAAGTCATGTTATTGCATATAGTCATATGTGTACTGGGCAAAATCGAAATTTACAAATGGCATTGATGTGATTGAGGGTTGTCCAGTCTTTGAAAAATAGCATTGAAGTAATTGATCATAAATTTTTAGTCTCCGGGCATTCGTATCTTCCAAACAATGCAGATTTTGATATCATAGAAATGGCATTACGAAAAAAGAATTTCCTGTACACACCACAGGATTATTATGATGTAACAATGTAGACAACATAATAATTTTAAATTTATTTTTAAAATTATTTTAAA
>NW_012130106.1:2279769-2286783 GCF_000143395.1 Atta cephalotes | reverse complement strand
TCTCTCTGTCTCTCTCTCTCTCTGCGTGCGTTCCTTCTTTTCATCCTTCGTTCCACCTTATACTTTATATATCTACAATAACGCGTTACGTGTTTATTGCATAGCGGATTCGCACTTTTCGAATCATTAAAATAAAATAAAATAAAATAATAATATAATATAACATAATAAATAAATAAATAAATAAAATTTTGCGTGTTAGAAGAATAAGATGATGATGGATAAGAGGAAAAATGGTAAGTATTACTGATAAGTATATACATGATAAGTATAATGTGCGGTGAGGAGCGCCTGATGGCGGTGGTGGCAGTGTCCGGCAACGGACCGCGCCCAGTAGCCACTAATCCCGCCTGACATCATCACCGCGACGTGAATTTAATTTCCCATAACGTAATTTTTCCTTACATTTCCGACGTCTCCCTCGCCTAGTGATATCATCTTCTATAACGTCATTTTTTTCCCCGCCCGCGTGACGTCACTCCCCCTCCCCTCGCCTAGTAACATCATCCCCCTCGCTTAGTGATGTCACCTCCTATGACCTCATCCATCTCCTCCTTCACTTGTAACATCATCCTCCTCACCTAATCACGTCACCTTATGTGACGTCATCCAGCTTCCCCTCCCCCCTGTAATGTCACCCCCTTCCCACCCTGCCGAGTCCCCCGCGCCCTCTTTCATCCCTCCTCAGAGCTCTTGGGTTAAAACTGGCCTTGTTTACCTATTCATTAATAAGTACCTAATAGTTAAAATTTGTATTTACTTTGTATTTACTTTGTAATATGATACTTTTTGTAAAATATTTCTTGCAGGGGTTTGCATTAAATATGCAAATGTGAACGTAGCTAACATCCATTTATATCGCATGAAATGACAGATTTCTTAACTTAACAAAGGTTAATGACTAATATCTCGCTTTGCGAGTCAGAATGACTACCAAATTCGTTTTATGTAAAAATTCACTGAATAAGGTTAGTTTCATCAAAATTGAACGTGGAGGCGCTAAACTCAACATTTATCAATGTATATATTTATATGTATATTGATTATATTTTGAGTTACATTATATGTATATTGATTATTTTGGGGTATTTTATATGTATATATTATTAATGTTAAGTTTAGTTCTCTTCAACGTTCAACCTTGATGAAATTAGTCTTATTTGAAGAATTTCTATATAAAACGAACAAGTCTCGCTCTGCGCCAGGAAACGAGATTAACTGTTATAGTTTTTGATTTAGAAAATCCATCATTCATTGCTATAATTGATATTAACAGTTATTGTTGTAATATTCTGCGGAATTTTAAGAAAATAATTTTAAGAATATTATATGAAATGGATCATCATCAGCAGAATATTCATTTTTAGTAAGAGTAAAAGTGGATATGATTTATATCTGTACTATATCCATACGTAGAAGCATGCCGACTATCGCTCCATGGCTGATATTTATATAGTCGATTTTTATTTTAAGATCGTCTTAAGTAATGTCTTAAGTCGCTAATTCAGCCCTCTGATTGATTCGTAACTTCTTAAAACTCTACTTAAGACGGTCTTGAATATAAGATCTAACTATGAATATCGACTCATATTGATATGAGTCTATTCTGCGAATATAATACAAACGCGAACCACTTTCGATAGTACAATTTTATCGATAGTGTCACAAAAATATATGCATAATCTATAGCCGATTTCGACAGTAACAAGAAAAATGTCTCCCTCAGGTTTCTTTCTGATCCCGCAAAATGTAGATAATCGTAGAGTTCACGTGAAAATTTTCATTTTTCACATTTCCGCCCTAAAAAGTTACATGGGGCCCCTCAGAGCCTCTATTTTTGAAGAAACATATACATACGAAAAAATAAGGACATACATATAGTATACGTGGCGTATACTATATGTATAGTATTTCCCTAGTTTTTCGCATGTTCTTTTTTCAAAAATAGAGACTTTGACAGTGAATATCGGAATGCAACCATAGGATGCCATCTTATGGCATGAAAAACGGAATCGGAGGAGTGAAGTGATAGAGGGTATCAATCAGCATCATTCTGTTCCAATCTTAAGTAGCCTGGCTCCTCATAGGTATATTTTTCGGAAATGTAAATTATTCATACGGTCGACAATTGTCGATCATCAGTGATCATTAGCGATTAAGAATAAAGAAGATTGAAAAGATGGAAAATATCATCTGTAAGTATTGTAATTACAATATGTGTGCTAATTATTTATATTAGATTTTAATGATGGTCTTGCATACATTTCTAATTTTGTTTTAATTTATATATATATATATATATATAATATGTTAAATATTTTTTATTTGATTCTTGAAGGAAAAGATGAAAACGAAAACAGCACGATTATTTCTTAATGTAAAAAATGTAATAAATGTAATAAAATGACAAAGAATTCCATAGTTACTTTAGTAAAGATTGTTTCGAAGAAGACAGCTGCTTTTAGTATTTACAAAATGATAAAAAGAAAATCAGAAGAATCAATGATTTTTGGATATGTCCAATATTTATTGAAGAACATGGAAGCATTTGCAGGGAGCAGTGATAATAAGAGAAATGTAATATATTGATATGGAAAAATATATTGAATATCTCTTCGTACTCATTTGGACTCATTAATATTTTATGAATTATTACATCTCATCGAGCCGAAAATCGAAAAACAACATGTAGTGAAATCTCCAATATCCGCTTTTACACGTCTGGAAATATGTTTACGCTATCTAGCAGGAAACAACATGTCATTAATTTCGTTTGCTTTTCGAGAATTTAACACAGTTTCGAAATTATATTAGAAACTTGTGAGGTTATTGCATTAAAAGACAAAATTTTTCCTGAAATCATTAAAAATTTTTGAAGGAAAAAAGTCAACGAATTTGAAATGCAATGAAACTTTTCTAACTATATTGGAGCAATAGATGGAAGACATATGACAGTATGAAGACATATAACGGTATGTTTCTTTCCAAATATGATTTAATTAATTTTTTTTATCTTTTCATTAAATAATTTTTATTTTATAAAAAAATTAAAATAATTTTGTTATATTTTAATTCTACCTCAGTGGTTCAACTTATTATAAGAGTACTCATAATATTGTACTCCTAACAATTGCAGATACGAGTTACTGTTTTACAACAGTAGATATTGGAGGCAAATGAATGACGGAGGCATTTTGTAGAAAGCAAAATTAGAACTTGCCTCAGCTGAGATCGATTATAGAGAATAGTCCACAATTACCATTCGTTTTAATGGGTGATGAAGCTTTTTTAACACTGTTTATGATGCGACTTTCCATGTGCCAACGATTTAAATTTACAACAGAAAGTATTCAATTATCTACTTAGCTCGTAGAATTGTGGAATGTGCTTTTGGTATTCTCACAGCGCGTTGGAGAATTTTTTGACGACTCCTGTCAACAAATGTTGATAATACAATTGCATTAGTAAAAGGAACAATTTGTTTGCATAATTTTTTGATGCAAAAAAATTTTACAGTTTCTGCTGAAAAAAAGACAAATGTATATGTTATATTCTTCAGAGCATGTAAATGTATGTAGAAGTGCTTTCCAAGTATCATTGTTCTAATAACACAAAAAAATAATGTAATTCAAAGTGTAGTGGACATTCAAGATGCATTCACAGAATTTTTTTGTACTAGTGGAGCTATATAACAACAACGAAAGAAGGCATTACAAAATGACATTAAAAATTTAAAAATTTATTTATTTCTATTATATAAATTTCATTTATTTTAAATCTACATTTAATATTTTAAATTTATATTTTAAATATATATTTTAAATTTACATCATATTCTTTATAAAAATTTAATAAAATATATGCATAACAGATATTCTCAATTATTCCTAGTTTCCTCCGTTTTATGTAAATTCGTTTAAAAATTCCAACTCTAACTTAGATCTTTTTTTGTAGGATAATCGGTGCAATTCTTCTGCTAATCGTAATCTAAACCCATAGGGCTGAGTTGAATATTATTCATGTATTAAAAAAACTCTATCTAGTTCATTTATATTATTTAAACATCGTCTTTCTGAAACCATAAATAGTACATTAAATTACTAAGTACTATAATATTCTCATATTAATATATGTATTTCAAATATACGAACTTCGTGAAGATGAAGACGTTGCAGAAAATTTAGAGACAAGTGATGGCGTTAAAGATATTTTCTAAATCTGATTGTGAATAATTGTCATTAAAAAATAAACTTGAAGGGAAAGATGAAGAAACAGGAAAATTATTCGCTACTTGATCCGTCTATTTTATTGGGAGTACAAATTAGTTCGGTCCGTTTCCTTAAAAATGGCTCCAACTGTTGTGAATGACAGCTGATTTTCGCGGTTTCAGAGAGGTTAAACATCTGCTAATAATATTTAGTTTATATCGCTTTGAGTTTCATATAAAAACCTTGATTTTTACTGTGTTTGAAATGTCGAATTTTGTATTAACCAAGCAGCATTTGTGGGAGATTTTGATTTTCTGCTTTAATTGGAAGAAAAGTGCGGTGAAGTCCATCAAATGCTTGTCGAAGTTTATGATGACACTGCTCCAACTCCAACTGATAATTCATGTAGGAAATGGTTTCGACTTTTCAAGGATGGATATTTCATCGTTGAAGACAAGCCTCTGGACAGCCAAAAAATTCGAAGACAAAGAATTAGAGGCATTACTCGAAGAAGATCAGAATCAAACGCAAGAGAAGCTTGCAGAATCATTGGAGGTAACTTAACAAGCCGTTTCTGTACGATTGAGAGCCATAGGAATGATTCAAAAACAAGGAAATTGGGTGCCTTATGAACTGAAACCGAGAGACGTTGAAAGGTGATTTTTCACTTGCGAACAGCTGGTTCAAAGACAACAGAGAAAAGGTTTTTTGCATCGGATTGTGACTGGAGATGAGAAGGCTGGATATTCTACGATAACCCCAAGAAGAAAAAATACTACGCTAAGCGGTCAATCGTTGCCATTGACTTCAACATCAACATCACAGCCGAACATTCATGATTCGAAGATCATGCTCTGTATCTGGTGGAATCAAAAAGGTCTTGTTTACTATGAGTTGCTAAAATCTGGCGATTCCATTACGGGCGATCGGTATGGGCTACAATTGATTCGTTTGAGTTATGCATTGCGAGAAAAACGGCTGGAATACGAGCAAAGACATGATAAAGTTATTCTTCTTCATGACAACGCTCGGCCACATGTCGCTAAAGTCGTAAAAAAATATTTGGAAACGCTCAAATGGGATGTTTTACCGCACCCCCCGTATTCTCCGGGCATTACTCCTTCTGATTATTAATTGTTCCAAAGGATGCAGCACGATTTGACAAGTCACCGGTTCACTTCTTTCGCAGAAATCGAAAATTGGTTTCAAAATTGGATCGCCTCCAAAGACGAGTCATTTTTTCGAGATGGAATTCGAAAATTGCCTGAGAGATGGGAAAAAATAGTAGGTAGCGATGGACAATACTTTAATTTGATCTGTTCATTCATTTTGTTTTGAAATAAATGCATTTTTGAACACAAAAAAACGGACCGAACTAATTTAATTGTATTCCCAATATTTGGTATTCTATTTGGTATTCTTAAAGACGTGCATAGAAAAGACGTGAAATAGAAAAAATAAATTTAATTATTATTTCGAAATGTTATTTAACACATTCAATATAACTTATTCTTTATATTTATTATATTGTAATGTATCATTAAGAAAACTCATAAAAGAAGAATGGTTTATTCCTTTCGTTTATGGACGTATCAGCGGCACCACTTCTTTTTTTAGTACTTTGTATTTTCTTAAATTCCTTCCAGCTTTTGTATAGCAATCTCTTAAATATTGCTACCTTTTTTCTACGTAAGCAGATGACACATGCTCCTAAAATATTAATTTTGAAAAAAATGTGTTTGCAAAGTAAATGTGAATTGAACCAGTTTATCTCCTAGACAATTGCTGAGTTCCTGCCATAAATCTTTTTTTTTAGTTCTTTCTTAAGTTGATATTCGATGATCATACAAAACCGATCATTGTTGAATTAAACTTATCAGCTCCTTATCTAATATTTGTACTTTTAGAACATTATTTTCATTCACTATTTGATCTTGTGATCTTTCACAAATTGATGTCGCCATCAAACTTTTATCTAAACAATAAGGATGGAAATATATATATTATTGACCGTAACAAAAATTTTATACTGTTTACGCGTAAAAATACTATATAAAAGTTTTTATACTTGTCATGACAACCTTTCTAGTCTCATCTATGATTAAAACAATGGTACTTCGTTAAAAATACTAAAGGAATGTTGGATTCAGGAATGTTGAAAAATAATATCCTTTTTCAATGCCCATTCACAATAACCGCATTTTGTTTTCTAATAATAAATAAATGATATGAAATACATAAATAAAAATAATTGAATTTCACGTAAATTAAAACTGTTATAAGCATCTCCAACTAACTTAGTTATCCAATGAGAACAGAAAGTCGAAATAATATAAATTTGACCTTATAGTGACCTCCTAGTATCTGAAAAATAAGAATTTTTGATTTGATAATAACTATATGAATCTATTTCTATCTTTTTCAATTCTTTGAGAATGGAGAATTGAAATTCTTATATTATATAATAATATATTATATTATATTATTAGGTGTACAACTTTGCTTCCGCCGTTTTCCTATAGATGGCTTTAGCGGTAAGTGGTGGTCGAAATAAATAGATCATAGACGTCATACAATAAACTTGGGCATCTGTCAACATAACCCCATAGAAACATTTGTCGATTTATGTCTGCATCATAAAGTCATTCTCGATTGAAAATGTCAGTTTACGAGCCAAAATTCTAGTCATTTGCGGGAGGTTTTAATTTTTTGCTTCAATATGAAGAAATCTGCGGCTGAGGCTCATCGAATGCTCTCAAATACTTATGGTGAGGCCGCTATTAGTGAAAGAACGTGTCGTGAGTGA
>NW_012130106.1:2268445-2270618 GCF_000143395.1 Atta cephalotes | reverse complement strand
TAGATATCAAAGTGATCAGTCAAATTCATCTACATTAGCTGAAGTATCAGTTTTAAAAGAGATTGAAGATAGTGACAACAATGAAGAAATAGATGATAGTTTCTAAAATGTATTGACGTGATAATATTCCTTCAACAGAATTGATATCTCTTAATAACATATATGTGATAGAAAATTTTTCTGAAATAGATGATACTATCACAAAAGTTAATTTATATTTATAGTGGGCCTTTCAATGTGTAGCACACAAAATAAAATATAATACTTTTTGTTGTGGCGTTTATACGAAGCGTTTATACGAAGGTGACTGAAGCAATGCAAGTCAGAGTTCTTAGATTTTAGTCGCTGTTGTACATGCTTAAAGCATATTGTGAAGATTGGAGGGGATGAGCTAAAAGAAACGATCTGTAATGAAGAGAATTTTATAAAAACTTTCTTACGTCGGCCACTTCTCCTGGGCCTCTAATCCGCAGAGCACATTCAGTCATATTCGCACATTCAGTCATATCGGCCGATACCTTTAATAATTTTTCTCTATTTTACTAATGAGAATTTTATTTTAAATTGATCAATTAACGATATGCGCTATTGGAACCCTCTCAATCTCCAAAACACGTTTTAAACGTAGCAAAAATTTTAGCACGACTAAAATTTGAAAGTTCTGATGCAGACGCGTCATTCTTGAAAAGTATCATATACGAAAATACAGGGAAACTTTTAATGTTTGTTACTTATATCATAGCAATTTTTTATATTTTTGTATGCAACGTTTTTCAAGAATGTGGCTTCAAAGATAAATAACTTTTACGTATTCGCTGCGCGTCTAAAGTCGCTGGGTTTATGAAAAAAGTGCCAGAGCTGCTTTTTATACTGGCACCTATATTTCAATAAACTTTTCTTTTAATACGTCTAAGAAAAATCTCCTGCATTTAATTTATTTTATATGTGATATTAATATACAATATAATTAATGAGTCAATATATGTATTTATTACTTATATACATAGTAAAATTTTATTTTTAATAGAATTCGAAAGTATTATAACAGTAGAACAAACGGAAAATGAATTGAATAGAAAACAAAATATTGAAGATATCGAAAATATAAAAAGTGATAATAATCCTGATAGAGATTATAAATCATCGAAAGATTCAGCTATACTGATTATAAACTTATAAACGAAAATGAAGTAAATACATCCAATTGGTTAAATATATTGACTAATTTTAATTTATCATCAACGACAAATACAGCCGGTAAATCAAAATGTGATAATGCATTTAATCTTACGATTAAAAACTCTTCTAGTGGTATAAAGAAACATTATTATTTGTATTATAAATTACCGCAATTAAAAATTGCAAGACATTTAGAAAATATATATTCAACTAAAGAAGATGTTATGAAATTCGTCACATTATCAAAACAATGCCTTGAATGTAAAAAAATAATTAAAACAATACGCCGGAAAGAAGAATTTGTATTTATTACAAATAAAATGTTAAATGATGGTACATTGCATATTACTAGACGACTAGATTTAACAAGGAAGTTACTGAATATGGAATATGTGTCAAATGCTATGGATATTTTTTTAAAATACTTTACGAAATCATATTTGCAAATGTATAAATGTAAGCCACTCTAGAAATCGAACAATAATAGTCCTCGGACGGACGATTTTCGGAAGAATTCATGAAAGCTTCTCAAAAAAAAATAGTTTTTCCGATATTAAGAGAAGATTGCTATAACACGCTTTTATAAGATATAACGAATTATTCGATATGGTAACAAACTTTGTATGAAATATAAGTTGCAACATGACATGGTACGGAATTGATTACAAACACTTAGACGATTTCTAAAAGCAAGAAATAAATAACAAAATTATAGACTTTGCTTGATTGTATGAACTGAAATATTACGATGATTGTATTAAAGCGGTTTATAAAGTAGCTCGATATGATGAAGAAATTCAGATGTTTGGTGCCGTTTATACAGCATTTCAATTAAGTATGTTATTAAAAGAAGTTGGCGAATTATAGCGATCACAATATATTAAAATAATGATTCTAGTAAAAAGATTCTAGTTAAAGACTTTCTTTCACTTCATAAAGAAGATTTTAATTATTCAGTTAATAAAACAGTAATTAAAACAAGAACGTATTAGGT
>NW_012130106.1:2248398-2262948 GCF_000143395.1 Atta cephalotes | reverse complement strand
ATATATATATATATATATATATATATATATGTATATTTATTTTTATCTATCTATCTATTTATCTATCTATCTATCTATATATACATAAATTTTTATAATAATTTAAGATCTTCGCTGCATCACAAAAGTAAAGTCGTCATCGGGATCTTCATCAGGATCTCTCCTTCTTTGAGGCGATCATTAGTATTGCTTCTAATTAGTGCGTCCTCTCTGACCTTCCTCTCTGAACAGGACGTCAAACAAGTCATTCTAATAACGACATCAGCGATACCGTATCTGAAACAAAGGAATAACAATATGCAAATGCAAATAAATAAAAAGAAATATTGGGCTATTGGAAATTGGCGCTGCAGTGATTCCGCTATTATTGATGAGAATATCAAAATATTATCATGAAACTTTTTATATCATTTAAAATAACATGTATAAGATTAGTATTATATATCAGTTGTTTTTTCTCGAAAAAAATCGGGGAATTAATTCAGTAATTAGTAATGATGCATTCGAGCGAAATGAGAATATTTTGTCAGTTATTTCTATCACGACTAAAAATCTCGGTATCAGTATTTTCTCATGTTGATAGGTCGAGATTATAGATTATACATCGTTTCATTCACAAAAATCGGAATATTATTTTGATTTATTTTCATCTAGATATTTATCCCGATTTTTAGACAAAATATTCTCATCTCGCTCGAATGCATCACTACTGAATTAATTACTGAATTAATAATGTAATACTCACTTTCTTTCCATCAGCTCATTATCACTGATATCTAAAGTGATTTTTAATCCGTTGAGCTGTTCGATGATTCCGCCCGCTGTTTGAAAATTCAGCATCCTCGCAAAATCCTCGCTTAAATAAGTCGCTTTTTCCAGTAGTTGAGGGATCTGCATATGCAACATATTCACCAAAGTACCGATGTTAGCCATCTCTTTTGTGAGCAGTGATTGAGACTAGTACTGACTGATTGACGAATAGAGCGAATGACAGACTCGACAAGCAGACTGATCGATGCGGGAGCTGTGCGAGATTTTATAGTAAAAATTATGGAATATGATATCGTTTCGAGAAAAAGAACAATGCCTCGATCAAAAGTTTATACATCAGCCGAAAACTATATCACGCGATTGAACGATCTCAAAAATAAACTTCAGCATTTTTATCAGTTATAATTAGATCAATGCGTTATATCAGCAGGCAAAAGTACAATGTCCCAGTCAAAAGTATATATTATACTTCAGCCAAAAAATATATCACGCGTTCGAACGATTCCATGAATAAACTTCAGCATTTATCAGTTACAGTTAGATCATCAGTTATTAGATCGTCATAATATATATCGGCAAAAAGTATAATAACGCCTCGAATAAAAGCGTACGCCTTAGCCGAAAAGTATACAAGAAGACATAGCATTCGAAATATTCCATCTCAGCATTTTTGTCGCTTGCAGCGCTTTGCATTAAAGCGGAATTAAACGTAAAGCTATTGAATAGCTATCGGATTAATATGGAACAGCTATCAGACTAATATTTAACAGATATATCAGACTGATATTTAACAGCTATAAACATCTATCAGACTGATATTTAAGCTATAAACAGCTTTCAAACAACTTAGATCGTTATTGGTCCATTTTCAACTGTTTAATATAATTACTTAAATGTCCACTGGTAAAGATAACAGAAATAAAAACATATTAATACGATAACATACATTTTATTTAAAAATCTTATAATTCTTCCTGGCGTTGCAACCATCAGTAAATATTTTAAATACATTTTGTAAATCACAATTCTTTTTCCACATCGTATAGTATTACAACCATCCAGATTAGTTAAAGATTCCATGTCTTCGTAAACTCCAAGATCTTGATGTATATACATTCTCGCTCATCATCCAGAAACAAATTCCACAATCATGTTCCTATCTTGCATCCCTTGTACACGATAGCATCATCTTCAAATACAGCCGCCATAATCAGGCATTTCGCCTCACTGTACGAGATATCATCTCATCCTCTCATCGCAATCCGTGATAAGCACTCAACCAGGAAGCGCAAGACCTGTCGAACCTCATAAAAAATTTCCATGGCACGGAACTCGTAAAGATGTAATGTATAAGAACGGTCCCCTGTTTCTAGTACTGCTACTTCTTTGACGATAAATCTTTTTTCGATGAATCCTTGCAGAGGATCCACAACATTGGTATGGCTATGACGAGCAATTCTTCAAAAATTTGTGTGCTTCACCCTGGTTTTTCTCTCCCTTTAAAGTTCTAAATACTTGCTGACCTTGCAATTTACATAATCTTGCGCATTTGGACAAAGGACAGTACTCGATCGTGTACGATGAGGCAATAGGCGGTAGTATTGGCGAGCACATTTTCCTTGCAGTCAAATTCTATGCGTACATACACAGTGATGCTCTTGACGGATTCGTTTTATCGCGAGCAATCAATGATCGCAAAAGACTCTTTCTTGATAAATGAGAGCATGTTGAGCAGCGTTTCAAAACAGTTGATTCCATAAAATGTATATACAAATGTTTTACGAAAACGCGCGTACATATCAAACAGGACAATGTATTTCTTTTTGCTAAAATCCAGATTTAAATCATCGTACGAATAAAATTCTAAATTTAGATATACTTTCACGTTATTCGAATAACAATCGTCGAATGTGCTACCATCTTGTGACATGATATTCTTTCATCCGATCTGTAGAGCAAAAATAACATATCGCAGTTTCTCATGTTGAGTCATCGTTTTGACGGTTCATGAATCGATGATGGTTCTTGATCGTATTTTGTAACAGAGGATACTCGTACAGATTCCACAAGAAAAAACTCATGCTCAAATAACGACCTCTTTCCAATGCTCGCAACATTGATAATTTATCAATGTTGATCTCGTTTAAAAATGTGAAGCATCTGCCTGCAATTTGAATAATTCTATCTCAGGCTTCGTCGCAGGATTTCCCACCAAGCAATTGTAATCGTTGCGCGCTCGTATCAAAATCAATTCGTGGCGAGTGTTGATGATCACGATTTGTAATCCCTGTAAACAACAGCATGTTGAGTAGCAAACCTAGCCTAAAAGTTATTTTCTTCGTGTCGGATCTAGAGTTCCATCCTGCGTTCAACGCAATCAAAACTTTGTCATTAACATAGTTCTTGATGGTAATTCCGACGTTTCTATTGCGATCAATTTCCACACCGCTGAGTTCGAATTTCATCAAACATGATAATTGCCACGCAATTATTTCCAAGTGTCATTGACATCTGGTCGTTTTTCTTCTTCAATGTCAATTTTCCTACAACATAAAGAAAACTGTCGTAAGGCAACATGTATAAATCCTGCTGCTGTTTGAGTATCCGTATTTTGAGTTTGAGTATCTCGTTGTTATGTTCAAACGCAGTTTATTAGCACAGATTGTACGTGTGAGTCTCTTGACAATCATGGTCATTAAAGATCTGTTTACCCGTAATATTCAGGATATCAGCCATTTCGTATGATGAAACCCAACGATTTTAAAAACGCAACGTTGGACGCAGTGAGTTTTTTCAACGCAAACATCTCACGTTAGCAACGCCATTACATGTAAATCTCTTCTCACTAAGCGAATCATCAGATCCGTATAACGATCAGAAGATAAATGATATGCATTGGCTTTTCTGATATCTTATATCCTAGCGGCACGTTCGATGAAAACTCGTGTATCGTGTGCACGCATATGTCGTTGTTATCCGCACCCGCGGTCACATTGCATTCAATCCACGTATAATATCATTAATGATATTTATCGGCACGTCCGACACGCACCACTGTCGCGACACCAGCACGCGATTCAACAAAAATCCTAGCAGCGAGTGTGTTGTGAAATTTTGCAAAATTATATGCCGATAAGCATTTGATCTCGCTTCTTATCGTATTGTTATTAGCGCAATTAACCAGCGGAAAATTTACATCTTCCTTCACATCGTGAGAACGTAAAATTTTACGCTTCAGATACCGCTCTATATCGCGCAGTTCGTACGATTCTTCGAGAATGACAATTTCCTCGTCGCCGTAATAAAACTTGAAGAACGATTGGAAACAATTTAAGCACAATGGAAATTACAAATGGATCGACATCCTGCTGTATCTCGTATAAAATTACAACGCGCGCAAGCATCGAACTATCGATATATGCATTCCGTCGACGTTATCTCCGCTCCCTGACAAGCTCTTAACCACGGTTTACAGTCGCGTAAAGATTGCCGTACAAACACATTTGATTCGGTATGCATGAGCAAATTCAATATAGTCTTTGATAAAGATTACACGCCGAATTGGACGGAGATGTTTAAAGTTATGCACAAATTGCAGCAAAGTAATCAAATGACATATTTTCTGGAAGATTTTCGTGACAAGCATATCGCTGGAGGATTCTACGAATACGAATTGCACAGCGTCGCTAATCCCGACGTGCATCTCGTTGAAAAGGTGTTGCGCAAAAGGAGAAAAGATTTATGTAAAATGGTTGGGACAATTCGTATAATTCGTGGATACATAAAGACAAGTGTCGTAAAATTTATATTTATTATAAAAAATATAAATACATATTATACATATTATCATATAATAAATATCATATATACATTGTATTTACATATTATATTATACATATTATATTATACATGTTATATTATATTAGATGTACAACTTTGCTTCCGCCGTTTTTTTTTTCCGAAATTCGAGGCTTTATTGTAAAAAACTGATTATACATTTATGATTCAAAGTATTGTCTATCGCTGGCCACTACTTTCTCCCATCTTTCGGGTAGCGTACGAATCCCGCATCGAAAAAATTGGTCATCTTTTGAGGCTATCCACGAATCGATGCAATTTTTTACTTCTTCATAAGACCGGAAGTGCTGGTCAGCCAGACCGTGTGCCATTGATTGAAACAAGTGATAGTCAGAGGGAGCAACGTCTGGAGAATACGGCAGGTAGGGTAGGACTTCCCATTTCAACGTTTCCAAGTATATCTTGACCACTTTCGCAACATGGGGTCGAGCATTGTCATGCTGCAAAATCACTTTATCGTGTCTCTCGTTGTATTGCGGCCGTTTGTCTTTCAATGCTCGGCTCAAACGCATCAATTGCGTTCGATACCGATCGCCTGTGATTGTTTCAGTCGGTTTTAACAGTTCATAATACTACTACGCTGGTCCCACCAAATACAGAGCATGACCTTGGACGTCAAAATCACCGTTCTTGAAGCGTTGAAACCACTCACGACACGTTTTTTCACTAATAGTGGCCTCACCATAAGTATTTGAGAGCATTCGATGAACCTCAGCCGCAGATTTCTTCATATTGAAGCAAAAAATTAAAACCTCCCGCAAATGACGAGAATTTGGCTCGTAAACTGACATTTTCAATCGAGAATAACTTTATGATGCAGACACAAATCGACAAATGTTTCTATGGGGTTATGTTGACAGATGCCCAAGTTTATTGTATGACATCTATGATCTATTTATTTCGATCACCACTTACCGCTAAAGCCATCTATAGGAAAACGACGGAAGCAAAGTTGTACACCAATACATATTATATACGTTATATACATATTAAACATACTATACAATACAAATGTGTTTTATTTATATCGATAATGCCCTTATGGCAGCGTATCGGTGGAATCTGGCACAATATATCGCTTATCGTTATGCGGACTTAGAGCGATTTTTGTTTCTGATATCGTATGCACCTCGTGCAGTTTGGATCTCATGCACAACTATCTACTCCTCATTTCGATTACGTCATTCAAGTACGCGTATAATCCTCGAACGTTATAGACCTCACTACATTGCTCTTGATGTCCTTTATCTTCTTCATATTCTTCTTTCCTTCTATACGCAAGATATACATTTTCACTTTATGTCCTACGAATTTGGTTATATAATGACATCGTTGTTCTCGTCTTTCATAAAGCCAGGAACTTTATTTGTGAGCGGAATATCATATGCGTTCTCGACAGTGTAATTGTTTGTATCAAATCTACTTATAACACGTTTCATGATATCGTAAATATTATCACATTCTATGTGATATATGAGGCTATTAGTATCGATATACATAATTTTGGATTTTTCGCGAAACAACGATGCCATGTACTCGTGGTGAAATTCGTACAAACACGTCTTGGATATGTCGAGTATGCACATACCCATGTATATAAGTTTATCGAACTTCACCTCGAGTTTACGCATTTTTATCTGACCAGATTTTTCGAAAAGACGCTAAGGCTGTGGAAATTTGATTTCGCGATCATTACCTTAGCATCGACCATTATCTGCCTTCCCATTTTGTTAATAACGACGCGATTGCGCAAGTTCTCCATGGTTTTGCCAAATACCGTTATTCATAATTTTGTATAATAAATTTTTTCAAAATCATTTTTTGCTAAAGTTCTAAACTTTGTTCTATATAATCACGAAGCAAGAGATTGAGCGAATTGCAGTATATGGTGAATTTGCGATACGGAGACTGTGTCGAGTACACTGCTGCAAGTTACGATAATATGTGACGTAACGCTTGTCGCATAATGCGAGGAATTTATCATCGCACTTGCCGGGTGATTTCTCGCGCGTCGGACAGAATAATCAGTGTGCGCGTCATGAAGATGTTGCGACTTCACTTCGAGAATATAACCTGTTGACGAATCTAATGCAATGGTCGTAAAGTCGAAATTTTGTACGTCGTCGACTCATCAAAAATCGACATAAATTAATAATGATATTACCTAGCCACAGATTGTTGACATCATAGTACATCAAGTACAATAACGGTTTCGATGAATCATACAACGGCATGTATTAAATGTACAACTTTGCTTCCGCCGTTTTCCTATAGATGGCTTTAGCGGTAAGTGGTGGTCGAAATAAATAGATCATAGACGTTATACAATAAACTTGGGCATGTGTCAACATAACCCCATAGAAACATTTGTCGATTTGTGTCTGCATCATAAAGTTATTCTCAATTGAAAATGTCAGTTTACGAGCCAAATTCTCGTCATTTGCGGGAAGTTTTAGTTTTTTGCTTCAATATGAAGAAATCTGCGGCTGAGGCTCATCGAATGCTCTCAAATACTTATGGTGAGGCCACTATTAGTGAAAAAACGTGTCGTGAGTGGTTTCAACGCTTCAAGAACGGTGATTTTGACGTCCAAGGTCATGCTCTGTATTTGGTGGGACCAGCTCGGCGTATTATGAACTGTTAAAACCGACTGAAACAATCACAGACAATCGGTATCGAACGCAATTGATGCGTTTGAGCCGAGCATTGAAAGACAAACGACCGCAATACAACGAGAGACACGGTAAAGTGATTTTGCAGCATGACAATGCTCGACCCCATTGCGAAAGTGATCAAGACATACTTGGAAATGGGAAGTCCTACCCCACCCGCCGTATTCTCCAGACGTTGCTCCCTCTGACTATCACTTATTTCGATCAATGGCACACGGCCTAGCTGACCAGCACTTCCGGTCTTATGAAGAAGTAAAAAATTGGATCGATTCGTGGATAGCCTCAAAAGATGACCAGTTTTTTCGACGTAGGATTCGTACGCTACCCGAAAGAAAGGGGGAAAGTGGCCAGCGATGGACAATACTTTGAATCATAAATGTATAATCAGTTTTTTACAATAAAGCCTCGAATTTCGGAAAAAAAACGGCGGAAGCAAAGTTGTTGTTGACTCGCGCGTATCTGTTTAAACACTGGCTCAGACCATTGCGTATACCGCGCTCCATAAACATATCTGTGAGCAGTTCAAATCTTACACCCGGTGCTTTAACACGGCGTCCCATGTGAAGCCCGGTAAGGTATAATAATACGCGGGTTAGAGTTCCGCTTGCGACGCAACTGTCGCGGAAATTTTCGAAAACACCGACAAATAACAAAACATCTGTTTTCAGATATAAGTCGCCAGATACAAGTGTCTGGATAGAGAATCGCTGTCACACATTGATGGCATGCGCGTAAACGTTCTCAGTGTCGTCTGTCAATGACCTATAAAACAACTCGCGAGATGGTAAACACAGCTCCTCCAACTTTTCGACATAGTCAATGTACTCGAAAGACCTCTTTTCGTGTCAAGAGATTAAGATTTTTTTCTGACAAATTGGAAAATTCGCGTTACAGTATACGTAGCTTATCTTTATTGAGAAAATGCACCAATTTATCCAAATTAGAAGCGAGAAATCTGAATGAATCTAACCGTAATTTTATACAATTCTTTTGATCGTTTTTAATATTGTCGACATGTTTAGTGTAAATGAGATATTTTCTTTAGTTCGATAAAAAAATCAATCGTCCTATGCAATAACAATTTCTTTGATGGCGAAATGCGTGTCGTAGCCAGATACAATTGATTTGAATATGCGGGATACTTCTGTATCTCCCGGTTAAATGACCCGCGTATCGTCTGGTGCAAATGGTTTCTTGCACACATGGCAGTGTGTAGCGTTGTTAAATTTTT
Organism: Atta cephalotes; assembly: GCF_000143395.1. NCBI lineage: Eukaryota > Metazoa > Arthropoda > Insecta > Hymenoptera > Formicidae > Atta > Atta cephalotes. The sequence goes on along the minus strand of NW_012130106.1, from coordinate 2,254,416 downwards.
GCCAATCATTTTGCGTGAAATCTGCCATGGGTACATTAATCGAAATTATAGACTGTACGCCACTGTGAGCCAAATTTCTGAGTTCTTCCGTGAACCACGCTATACAGTTATCCTTATCACGGCGAAAACGATAGCCCGGCAGTGAGCTGTCGTACGATCAGTACACGTAGTATCCGATATTAAATACGTTATGCTGATGATACGTGTATGTAGCCGATTTAGGATTCCGTCTTTTTCAATGCACACTTCAGGCATACATAATGCGAACGAAACACGTTCCTTTTTACAGTGATTGTCGAAATTCAGCCACTTATCGTCCTCGCTCGATAGTCTGATCGCGCAATCATTTAATTTTCTACTCTCCTCGCTGGATCTCCAATTTAACACTCGAGCTAAAGTAGTGGAGACATCTGAAAAAAATATTATATTATATTATATATCATATTATTATTATTGTTGTTGTTGTTGTTGTTGTTATTGTTGTTGTTGTTGTTATCGTTATCGTCATCATCATCGTCGTCGTCGTCGTCGTCTTCATCGTCGTCGTCGTCGTCGTTGTTGTTGTTATTGTTGTTGTTGTTGTTGTTGTTGTTGTTGTTTACGTATCTATCGCAGAAATTTTTTATGTTCTTTTTTGATAAGTTGTGAGCTGACAAGTCATGAGAGATTCTTGATGAGCATAAAGTGTCCCGCATTGTCCTCCTCGTACGTCATCCTCTATGTACAAGAGGTTTACGAGTTTGCTCCTCTTTCGGTCGGCGAGTATCGGTACAATCTTTTTCATTGGTGTAATGTTGATGAAAATGTTTAAAGTTTCGAATTTCTTAATTTAACTCAACGTCATTGAAAATTCGATGCTCGCGAGATTTAGAACCGATGTATAATGCGAATACGAGGATTCTCGATGTGCATTTCCTTGAGCTGAGTGTAGAGCGGTAACAACAGACTATGCGAAACACACATTGTCTGCGGTTTGCACGTTGATTACTGCTCTCTTTAGCATAATTTCTCGTGGGAGTTTGATATGACATCTCGCGCGCAAAGGATTGTGCTTGTTCACGCTCACCGTTAAATTCAGTATGCATCAAGCTCGTCCGCTACCGTTCTTGAAACTCTTCTAACGATAATAAGGTAGGCTTAGTGACACGCGACACGTACCACTCGCGCAAATCGGTGCATTGATATAGTTTATAGTTCCGAATGATGATACTTTTGTTCGCGCGTTTATCACCCACCATGAACTCGCCATTAAAAACAGTATTTATTTTTATAATCATATCGTTGCATTACACTATACTCGAACACAATTTCACTCACGTCGTCGAGAAATCGGCGAGGCTTGATATGTTTAGAGTTTATCACGCACTCAGAATAAGATTTTCGAATGCCGTTTCGATGACGCGCCAATGTACCCAGTGCCCACATGCATGAATTTTCTACGCACAGATTCCTTCAGATTCTCGAGCCGCGCGATACATGTGATTAGTGGTTGTCTATTATCGCAGGCATTTGATACGGTTCTTCTCTTCCAATGATTCTATAAATTCGTCACATTGCTGTTCCCACGTGCTGTATTCATCTATAATACTAAGCAGGGTAACTTGCTCAATTAAATCACGCTCCATATTATCACTTGCGCTGTCGAATTAATTAATGACGTTATTTGACTAAATCTTGTTATTTTTATATTATGTGCATTATTTTTATTAATATCATCGCCTGGACATCTCTTGCCTTGAAAAAATCTTAAATTACGCTAATAGACCAATTATAGTTTGAAATTGCAAATGTTGCATTTTTGCAGATGTTGTATCAAATTACATTGACGATGTCATTACCAAAATATGTTAATGTCCTTGAAAAATTTTCTTATATTACGCTGACAAAGCAGTTGTATATATATTAATTGATATTGCACTATTTGGCAACGTCGTATTTGTATCGAATTATATTAATGATTATCATTCTTAAGAATTCATAAATTACGCTGACAAAGTCGCATTGAAACATGCAAATTTGCTGACACTGTAATTTGCGATGTTAGAATACATTAATGTCATCACCGGATGTCTCTAAATATCTTTGGTTATAAAATCTGACGTTTGCATTTTTTATGTCATTGACCGGAATTAGTCCTATAAATATCCGCGAGGATTTTTACGGAAAGTGTAAAATGGTTAATCATAGTCGCTCCCACATTTAATTAGCAATCGGGAACTTGGTTTCCGCAATGTGCTGACTCGCATTAATATTTCTTGCCCGATAATGATAATAAGAGATGAGAGTTATATTAAAGAGAAACGTGATAATTATATATTTTCAAAGAGTTATATGCCTAAGTACTGGGACGAATGGGTCATAGATTTTCTCTATCATAGACACCTAAGGATGAGTACATCCAAGTCTGAGGGATTTTCATAATATTATGGATTCATATGTTCAACGTGAGTTGAGCAAGTATTTCATTTACTTGTTTGTGAACATTTTTTCTCTAGATGACTTATCCGTTTGTTCTTCTCCATTACAGTGCGTCTTCACATACGAGGGCAAGTCAATAAGTTTTTAGAAAAACATAGTAAAACATTTTTTTTGATCGATTCATTTTTATTTCTCAATATAGTCTCCTTTCAGCTCGATATATTTGATTCAATGATTCTCCAATTTTTTCAGTCCGAATAATTTGTCCAATCCTTTAAAATAAGCCTCTGTTTCGGCGATGAACTGCTCTCTGGTAGTGAATCTCTTTCCTCCGAACTATTTCTTCAGGTTTGGAAACAGGAAATAGTCGCAGAGGCTAAATCTTGCGAATATACTGGATTAGGAAACAATTCGTAGCGGAATTTGGCCATCGGTGCCGAGCACATGTGAATCTGTGCATTGTCTTGATGGAAGAGCTATCTTCTTTACCAAATGGGGACATTTTTTCTTTAAAATATTGTTGAAAATGGTCTAATAAGGCTGCGTAATAATCATTGATCGTTTGCTTCGACGGAAGGTAATCGATATGAATTATACCCTGTATCAAAAAACTGGTCATCTTTCCAGCCGACTGTAAAGTCGATCTTCACCTTCTTCGGAGCTAATTCACCCGATGAAGTCCATTGTTTTGACTGTTCCTTCGTCTCGAGTGTGAAGTAATGAATCCATGTTTCGTCTACAGTAATGAATCGGACGCAGAAATTCATCTGGATTACGTTGAAATATCTCCAAACATTGTTTTGAAATCGTCACACGGTCGCGCTTATCCACAGTGAGCAAACGCGGCACCCGTATCTTGCCGATCTTTTTCATACCTAATTCGTGCAAAATTGAAATCACTGTGCCATGTGATATGCCTGTGGCCAAGTTCGCGCACTTTCACTCGTCGATCAGTCAAAACAATATCGTGGACTTTATCAATGATTTCTAGCAGCCTCAATTAGACGTCCTGAACAAGATGCATCACATATGAATGACCATATTTAAATTCATCCAATTGTATACAGTCGCAAACACTGGTGCAGATGTGCTATGAATATTATCCAACTCGGCTTTGATTTCTTTCGGCGTTAAATCTTTCATATGTAGATGTTTGATTACTATACGAAATTCATTTTTTTCCATTTTGCAAAAAAACAAAGTTGTTCGCTTTAATCATCTACAGAAATGAATCCATGCTGAAATGAAACCACGATAAATTCCGCTCAAAATTTGATAGATTCAGCTGAGAGATGCTACTTGTCAAAAAGTAATGTGACACGACACTGCGAGTGCCCTCTGACAGATTTTCTAAGAACTTATTGACTTGCCCTCGTACAATTTGTAAGGACATATTGGAGCGGAGGAGATATTAAAACGATAAAATATATATGTAAAAATAAATAAATATGGATTAACCTGAATTAACTCTATATTCAAACTTATTTATTCTCTCTACTATTCCTTTCTTTCTCTGTAGTATCATATTACGCGCACGTCATCACGCACGACACCATCGCGCGCAACCATAGCATCGAGCTCTCTAAAATAATAATAATAGTCATAATTTGGTAGAATAAAAAATATTTCATGAATAATTATATTAACTAGATGCTGAAGGGAAGATTATGTAAGAAGAGAATAGCGACGCATAAGATAAGTAAGTATGCATGGTAAGTATAGCGCGCAGTGGGGATCGCATCGTGGCGGCGGACACCGGTGGCGGACCACGCCTGAGGCGAACCGCGCCGGCGGAGCGATGGGGATCGGCGACTAATCGCGCTCGGCGATCATTGACGCGTGAAGTTACATTCGCGACGCGGACGTAATTTTCCGCACCGGGGACATCCCCCCCCCGCCCTTTCGCACCAGAACATTTTCCATCGTGACATCACCCCCTCCCATCTTCGTGTCCCCCTTCCACGAGTACTCTCCTGCCCCTCACCCTCTCTCGAAGCTCCGAATTATCGGCCTATATACTCTACTTATATGTTATTCAAATTTGATTAATATTTTATTAATCAAATTTGAATAACATATAAGTAACGCATAATTATTGAAAGACTTTTGTTTAACACGAAAGATAAGAACATGAAGAAAGTGCAATAAAGTATACGATGATATATGGTAAAACTGACTAACTTTTTTATTCAATTACTTTATTCAAACTTGAAATCTGTAATTATTGATTAAATAACGGCTCTGAGAATATATGCATTTATAATAAAGATAATTTAGAACATATTAGTAAGAGCTAATGTACTATATCCATTATTATATCTTCATTGACGAGATACTATTAAAGATTGATATTCTTATGGGAGTTAGAGTGTTCATTAAAATTTAAGTAATTAAGTAAGAGTAAGAAACTGATAATATAGTATCAATTTTACGACTTATTTTCATTTATTAGTTTCACAAACAAGTATCTATATTTAAAACTAAAAATAATATCGATTTTTATTTAAAACTATAATTTTAATGTTGTCGTCCGAGTTTGATCAATAGAGATAGTAACTGTAGAGAAAAAAATTGTAATTTTGCAGTAATATAAATATTATAACATACAAGTATGCATACTTATTTTTAGCATTTATATAATAAAAAAATCATAAATTAAATAATGTACTATCCAAATATTTATGTTAATAATCACAAATTTGTATCAATTGTCGATAATATCAGTGTTCTTTAATTACTTCCGAGCCCTACGAATCACGATTTTCACAGTTACGAAAATTGGTTGACGGTCATGAGTTAATGATCTTTAATAGTATCTAGTTAGTGTACCTATTAATTTATGATTACTGTTATACGTGCATGTAATAGTAATTTTATTATTAATGGGAGTAATTTTAATATTAATGAGTACAGTGATAAATATTTTTATTAAAAGCAGTTATAGTTTTAAATATGTGTGTTACTTCCTCGAGCAGTATGATTAATTGTTTGTTTTTAATCAAGCCATTAAAAAAAATTATTGTAATATAAAAAATATATAATACAATTTAAATTAATAAATAAAATATATAGTAATTAAAATAAATTAAGTTTCGTGGCTCTTAGAATGAATCCAAATAAAATGCATATATGAGCCTTCGGGTTGTTAATGCATAATACAATTATAAGGCGATAAGATATAATTTGCAAACAATTGTAATATACTTATTAAACAGAGTTAATTGCAAACGTTTCAACTCTGGATTTAAATCCTCTTGACGGAAGTCAAGTATCTAGCGAGGGGGATGACGTTACTAGGCGAAGGAGACGTCGGAAATGTAAGGAAAAATTACGTTATGGGAAATTAAATTCGCGTCGCGGTGATGTCAGGCGGGATTAGTGGCTATTGGGCGCGGTCCGTTGCCGGACACTGCCATCGCCGCCATCAGGCGCTATCCTCACCGCACATTATACTTATCATGTATATACTTATCAGTAATACTTACCTCTTATCCATCATCATCTTATTCTTCTAACACGCAAAATTTTATTTAAAAATATATATAAAATATAAGGTGGAACGAAGGATAAAAAGAAGGAACGCACGCAGAGAGAGAGAGA
>NW_012130106.1:2215444-2247605 GCF_000143395.1 Atta cephalotes | reverse complement strand
TTATGTTGTCTACATTGTTACATCATAATAATCCTGTGGTGTGTACAGGAAATTCTTTTTTCGTAATGCCATTTCTATGATATCAAAATCTGCATTGTTTGGAAGATACGAATGCCCGGAGACTAAAAATTTATGATCAATTACTTCAATGCTATTTTTCAAAGACTGGACAACCCTCAATCACATCAATGCCATTTGTAAATTTCGATTTTGCCCAATACACATATGACTATATGCAATAACATGACTTTGCGTCGTTACATTTTGTAAATGTCTCAAACAGCAAGAAGCTACCAGTTATGTAAATATGAAACCGGAATTTACCAATAGATGGCCATAGCTGTCAATGTAGTTGCCGTCAATGTAATTGCATTTCCTTGTTCTGACATCTGACAAAGATTTTCAACTCACAACAATACAAGTTTCATACAACAGTATAGTTTGTAGCGTTGAACATGTCGAATTTTGTGGAAACTACGATTTGCGGACAGCATTGATTTCCTGTTACCATTTGAAGAAAACTGCTGCAGAATCGCATCGAACATGTCGAAACTTACGGTGAGCATGCTCTTGGTAAATCACTGCTTTGAGTGATTTAAAAAATTCAAAAGTGGCGATTTTGACGTGAGAAACGAAGAACGTGGAAAACCATCGAAAAAGTTTGAAAACAGCGAATTGCAAGCATTGTTGGATGAGGATGACGCTCAAACTCAACAACAACTCGCGGATCATTTGAATGTGACACGAGAAGCAGTCTCCATACGTTTGAAATCCATGGGAAAGATCCAAAAGATGGGAAAATGGGTTCCACATGAACTAAATGAAAGACAGCAGAAAAACCGAAAAACCACTTGCGAAATGCTGCTCGCCAGATACAAAAGAAAGTCATTTCTCCATCGAATTGTTACTGGCGATGAAAAGTGGATATATTTTGAGAATCTTAAGTGTAAAAGATCATGGGTAACTCCAGACGAACCATCGACATCAATTGCAAGTCCAAATCGCTATGGACGGAAGACAATGCTCTGTGTTTGGTGGGATCAGAAAGGTGTGATCTATTATGAGCTGCTAAAACCAGACGAAATCGTTAATACTGAACACTACCGATAACAAATGATCAATTTGAATCAAGCTTTGTGTGAAAAACGACCGGAATATCAAAAAAGATAAAATGATTTTGCTTCATGAATGCACCATCACACTATAGCAAAACTGGTCAAGGAAACGATTGAGGCATTTGGTTGGGAAATACTTTCGCATGCGGCTTACTCACCAGACTTGGCTCCGATTACCATTTATTTACATCGATGGGACACGCATTTGCTCAGCAACGCTTCTTATGAAGATGTACGAAAATGTCTAGATGACTAGTTTGCTCAAGAGAGCAACAATTTTTTTGGCGTGGCATCCACAAATTGTCAACCAGGAAAAAATGTATAGCTACCGATGGGCAACTTCGAATAAAATATTTTTTATCATTTTCATGCAATAAACGTGTTTTTTCTATAAAAAAATTCCGGTTTCATATTTATATATCTGGTTGAATGGCCGATTCGGAGAAACGAGTACTGCGAAATATTATTAGAGTTATTAGAAAATAATATTATCCAGCACTCGACATCGCCATATGCGAATAAATCCTATTATACTTGTTAAAAAGAGTATTGGCAAACCTCGATTTTTGTAAATTGAATGCGATTACTATTAAGGACAAATACCCGCTCCCGTTGGTAGAGGATATAATTCGATAAACTCGGTGGGCGGCGTTACTTTATGGGATTAGATTTGGCATCAGGTTATTATTAGGTGCCGATGGAACTTGGTTTCATCGAAAACAGCTTTTGTAATCCCCGAGTTCTTGCGTTTGAGCTAACAAATACGCCGGCTGTGTTCGAACGTTTGATGGATCAGGTACTAGGTACGTTAAAAGATATAATCGTTTTTCCCTACTTAGATGATGTTATAATACCCTCCACAACCGTCCACAAGAGGATGAGCCGTTTGCGCTAAGTATTAGAGGTGTTTCGTAAACATTACTTAATCCGTAAACTAGAGAAATGTTCGTTCTTCGCCGAATCCATTGATTATTTGAGTCGGAAGATTAACGAACGGAGTGCAGCCCGGACAGCGAAAAATTGAAGTTATACAGAACATAGAGGCATCACGATCAACCAAGTGAGACAGTTTGTAGGATTGACCAATTACTTTAGGAAATTGTGAATTTGTTCCAAATTTCGCGGCTATAATCGAATCGTTGACGAGGCTTACGAAAAAGAATGAATCATGGGTGTGAGACGAGACGCACGGTGTTCATTACTATTAAACAGAAGCTAGTGAATCGGCCTATACTGACTATCTTCGATCCAAATCATCAGACAGAACTACAAACGAGCACAAGCACAATCAATGTAGGTGCTGTTCTCCTACAGCTAATGGACATGTAGTAGCGTACTTTAGTAAACAAATAACGGCGGACCAACGCTGTTATCACTCTTACGAATTGGAGATGATGGCTGCGGTAATGGCCTTGCGTCACTTTAGGGTATATTTATTAGAGATCCATTTGAAAGTCGTAACTGACTGCAATGCATTACGGGCCACTTTCACTAAATGCGATTTGTTGTGGTTAGAAACTCAGAAGTCTACGTTCGATATTGAATATCGGGCGGGACAGAGGATGGCATGTGGATACCCTCAGCCGCAACGCTGTACCGGTAAAGTTGGAAAGCCCGTGTTGATATTACTGAAAGTGATTGAATAACAGCTGCCCAGCTACAAGACGAACAATTGATTAGGATCCGAACAATTTTGCAAGGAGAAACTTACAGGTGAGATTAAACATTGTTTTGAGTATATGTTGCATGATAACAAGATATATCGACGTCACGACTGCTGCAAAAAGGCAAAAGAGTGATGCCGCGTGCTGCGTGAAATCTGATCGATATTACCATGATGATGTCGATCATTTTGGCGTTGAAAATATGTTGAAGCGTATTCGAGAGATTATTGGTTCGCGGACATGAGACACTTCGTGACTAAATATGTTAAGGCATGCCTGAACTGCGCTTACAAGTACACGATGGGCAAGAGGCAAATTAAATAATATCGATAAGGCATCAATACCGTTCCATACAGTTCATTTGGATCATGTGGGATCTTTCGAAACTAATCAAAAGTATAACAAATTCCTTTTGGTGATGATTGACATCTTTACCGAGTTCGTCATAATTGAGCCAGTAAAAAGTCAAAAGGCAAGTTAGGTAATTAAGATTCTTAATACTATTATTCACTTATTTGGAGTTCCTAGGCTTATAACTGACAGAAGAACAATATTCACATCGCACAAACATTCAGAATGTTTTGCGAATCCCATGGTATTAGACATATTGTTGAATGTCATCGCTATCCCACGAACTAACGGACAATGCGACCGGTATAATAAAACTTTCGTGCAAGCTTTGGCAGCTATGATAGTCGGGTAAGAGCCTCGATCGAGATCTGTGAAAGATGCACTGAACTACGATGCACAATAAGAGTATTGATATCATCCCAATGAAGGCATTAATTGGTGTTGAGTCGCGGAGTGTTGCAGGTACTCGATTCTTGATGGAGGTGCGAGAGATAATACACCAGTTGGACTTAGAACTGCGATGATAGAATGAAGAAGAACATATAGATAACATAAACAACAAGAGCAAAAGGAATGCTGCACGCTATGATCGGACACGCCGGGCGGCCATGAGTATAAGGCAAATGATCTAATTTTGGTTTGGATCACAAATGACTCAGCTACGGGCAGCAGTAGGAAGCTGCATCCAAAATTCAAAGGACCTTTCCAAGTGCGGAAGGTCCTCATGAACAGATTGAAGACCTAAGAAAAGAATATAAACGCAGTCAGACAATAGTAACCGTCGTGGATTACGTTTTAGGATAAGGGTTGCCAATAATGGATTGCGCCCTGACAGCGGAAGGATCCGCAGACGAAAAGAAATATAATCATGAAAAAATTAAAACGAAGAATTGCGGTTGTTGCCGTTAATAAAAAGATTTCATGATGAGTGTCATTGAAACAAAAATTGTGATTGTTATCATTGAAAAAGAAGATTTCATGGCGGGTATTGCGATTGTTGCCGTTGATATGGAGTATAATAGCTCAGGGAGAGGTTTTGTTCTTGCTTTGTTTCAGAACATGTGTAGATTTCATATGATGTTTGAAAGAAATTTTCTAAAGAAGCCGTCGATAGATAATATTTATTCTCTATTTTGATTATTCTCTATCTAAGTATTCATATGACAAAATGAATTAATAAGATTTAACTGAGGTTGAGAAAGGTTCAAGGTAGGACTAAGACTCGGGAGGGACTAAGGCTATTGGAAACATCGCGGTTGTTGCCCAGGACATAAATTTCTTCATAGCAGTTTCTGGTAGACCGTTTATTGCAGTCATTGCCGTACTATACGATTTATTTCAATAACCATCGAAACAATTACTATCAAATCTGATTCCTGACTATTACAAACTTTGGATTTTATTATAAAGAGGAGCAATCGAACAACACCGACGAGTCTAAGAGCAGACACCATGCAGGATGGTCGAATGTAAAAAATTACCTGAAGTCCAGCCTCTTCGAATTTCTCGTGACACGAGAAATTGACTGGTGCGCCTCGATTATGCGACAACTAATAGGAAGCACGTACACGCAGTCAAGAAAATCGCTGGCGGCGCGAAGGAGTGTAGAGGATGTGTAGAGAAGAAGGAGATCAAATTAGCGGGAGCTAAGTTGTTGATAGTAGTCATTTTGAGAGAGCATACAGTGTTTATATGCATTAACCAAGGAGTCGAATATATCCATATCTTTACGAACAAAGACAATAAGTTTCTTATAATTCGAACATGAAAAACACAGTTGATGACTTCATCAAGACATGACAATCAAGTTATGACAATTTTGCATTATATTCGTATTGTAACACATTCAGAAAGATTTCAAAGATCACGTGAAAAAAATAATTGCAGGGATCAAATAAATAAAATGACACGCAATCATTGTCGGATTCGTATTTTATATGTAGTTTGTAATATCATATGTAGTTTGTAATTTGTCTGTATTTGTATTGAAAGTAATCCCATTAAGATCCAGATGTTTGTAATAAATTGCTCAATTGTTATTAGTATGTCAATTATTTAACTTTTAAATGGTAATGTCAAAAAACTCATACATACAATACGTACATGTGTGCGTATTTAATTTAATTTATTTGTGCATTATTTGTAAAATAACGAAAAACGACGATTACAGAGTTAATTGAGAAAAATTAAGTTCAGTTCCACAACATGATATAAATTTAAGATATATTAATATTGAAAAGTGAATACAAGACTGAATACAATAATAGCGGACAAATAGTAAATCAGTTGCATACAATAGCTATTATGTATACTACACATAGCAATGCAGGAAGGCTGAGAAACGACGCAGATGCGAGAGAGAACGTCTGCGACCATAAAAGATTCAGCGCTCTGCAAAAATATGCAATATTAAATACGTACATATTGAATACATACATACGTTCATATGTACGTTCAGACATACTTACGTACGAACGTAATTACGTATAAACGTACATATGAATGTATTATATATCTGTATGTATGTACAAATGTACCTACATTCATATGTATGTACCTTCATTCATACCTACATATATATGGTATATATATATATATATCTAGATGTATATTCATACATACATATATTTATACAACATATGTACGTTTATACATATGAGTACGTGTACATACATTTATATGCACGTACGTGCGTACGTACATACATTTATACATATGCTTATACATACGTTTATACATACGCTTTTATGTTCGTACTTAACGTAAATACAATATATTCTTTTTCGTCGTTTTAGTATTGCTGCATCCCCAATGCTGTTCTTCGAATTCTTTTACACGTGTGTCATATTGTAATTGACGATAGGCTTCTTGCCATTCCGTATAATAAAACAAAACTCTCAAAGCGCACATCGGATATGAGAGATAAATGCCGGAGAAAAGCCTTCACAAAGATCGTCTTCCTGCAACCGCTCCGCATACGACATCCAAGGATGTTGCCAACGCACATCCATTTTACGAAATGATCGATCTTCGTGCGCGAACTTCAAAAGCAAAAAGAAAAAACATCGTTTTATTTCTAGAATAGAATTTCTAGAAATTCGCGAAATAATTTTAGAAGGGGGATAGGGGGGATATGCTGATCATCGCGACGGAGGCCCCCACGCGGCGGACGAGCGCTCACGTCAGTGTACCCCCGCGTGAACTTGTCAGCGAAGACCACCGCGGCCGGGCAAAAAGCTGATCTCGCTGCGATGCGACACGCACAAGCTTATTTTCGCGTCAAAGAGGCTCGCGATCAACGTATATTTTTATCTTAAGTGAGTAAATTTTTATTTTAAGTGAGCGCGTGGCATCGCCGACGGTAATCTTACTCTGATATCGCTACCGTGATGCCGCAACAAGGGAAAAGCTTTCGTAGAAAAATCAGAAAGGCTAGTTAGAATTATATAATAAATCACCTCTTCTTATTTTCTTCAAATATAAAATATTTTTTTATTCGATACTTTTTTTAAAAAAGAGGAAGGATGAAAAGGAAACATATATAATTTTAATTTTTTTATGTTGATTATATTTTTGCTACTCTTACACAAAAAATTCAATTATTCAGAAACAGTATTTACATTTTTATGTTTTTACATTTTTACATTAAATCATTCAATAAAATTCTAATAAAAATATTTTTTTGAAAAGAAAGATACTTATATTTTATTATTTACAAAAAACTTAAATTCAAGTTTTTTCTTACATAATACTTAAATACTACGCAAATAGGTGGAAAACTCATGAGCTTAAAATATAGTGAGAGAAAGAAAAAGAAAAAGTCGTTATTCTCTCCTAAAACCATATGGAAGGGAATAGCGATTACACGTATTAATAAATTTGCGTTTTACCAATATCGGTGCACATGCATCTTTGTTTCATTTTACGCGTTACGAAACACGGTGCGCCAGATTGCGCTAAAACTCAAATTTATTGCTGTCTCTCCCATTTCTTCTTCTTCTTCTTCATCGCGCCTTTCTCTTTCATTATCCATTATTAATTTCCTAATACTATTAAAATTTATAATTCGAGAGTTCTTATAATTTAATATTATTCCTTTAACTTTATAAATCTCGTGTCGGTTACCTTCTGGTGTACGAACGAATGTGTGCATAGAATGTTAGTTCCCCGGACACAAACAACTCGATAAAATTATCCCATCCGTAGCTCTCGAGTTTGTCGCCCAGAAAATCCTCATCGCGGTTCGTACTCGCTCGGTTCGCCTCTGCTTACGTAAATATACGAATCTGTATCACTATATAAAACGTGACTACCTAATTTCTCTAGATATTCGTATAATATCAATCATGCTTGTGACGTCGTCCATGGCGCGATTACAGGATTGGTTTGCAAAGAAGACGCGATCGTCTCTTCGCGTAAGTAAATAAATAATCGCCACGAAACATATATTATCTCGTCATTGACAGATAATATAATATATTGGTATTTTGTGCTCTGAACTCGTGAGTAAACGTTGCCAAATGTTCATATTTTTTTCGATCTCTGTATTAGGCAAATTGGTTCATTGACCGAATTTACTCCAGAAAGAATTCAAGCAGAGTTTCGAATATAAACCAGGATTTCGAACGATATTATTTCTATCGAGAATAATACCCTCAGTTTCTTCGTATTCGAATGTACCGTTCCTTACTCTCGTCATCTTGGCATTCGCTCGACTATCCGCTAGCTTCTTGCTTTAATTTCAAAAAAACTATTACTATAATATATTCGGCAAACAAACCTTGCCTCGTACAAGGATCGAATCATGTGACTCTAAATGGCCATATTTCGCTCGCATTCGTCATGAGATAACCTTTCTAGAGTTTTGCGCAATTCGCAGGATACCCATGCACCTACGAATTCACAATCGGCGGAGAGATCGGCCTGCGAGAATATTTCGCAGCAACTACGACACAGCCCGAACAATAATTTACCTTGTACGCGATACGGGAGTATGAAAGAGATCGCATGGAGGAAGTACTGTGCATCGAATGATACCCTCGATAGAATCCAAATTAAAATTCGGAGTTACGCCAATTAACTCCATTGTTCTCCGATATAAATCGTACGTTGGCCTAACGGAAAAATACCCGTTTTCAATACGTACGGATATAGAGAACACACATCTTCTTCATAACCCGTAACTTCGTATCGAGTTACGATATTTTCCGTACAACCGCCAAAGAATGCCTCGCGAGGATCGAGAAGAGGGTTGATTAGCATCGGTTTTCGAGAAAATTGCGTATCTCGCGATTCTCGCGTTTTTATCGTGCAAATTCACACTCCATTATTCTATATCCGCGTTGTAGAAGACGCCATGTCATTGCGAGAGTTCGTTCGTATTGAGCATCGATTGTATCTTTATGTGATGCCCCGGACGTAAGTTTCCTTTCACGATTGATTTGATAATAGTTGGGACAACCGTGTCAAAAACAACCATGAAATTGTAACACGTAACGCCGCGTCTCATTTGCTAATTCGACTTCGTAATATCCATCAACGGGTATACCAGCAATTCGATACTCGCGGCCTCGTCCCGCATGAATTGTAGGATATCTGAGCTCACCCTCCATCCATATTAACCACTGTAGTGCTTTGTGCGACTGATTGTCTTTATATCTATATCCGCTCGGTGGAATGATTCCTATTTCTTCCTTGCGTAAAAAGTTTTTGCGAAAAACTTTCATACATGTGGAAGCGATAGTCGTGCATTCTACAAACTGACACACATCTCCGCGTTCTAAAAAGATTTTTCTGAATGCCATGCACGTATGTCGAAGGATATCTACGTTCATTCCGGCAATATTTTATTATTTCTTGTTTGAAATCAAAAACAAAATTCGATCGCGACATTTCCTCGTGCCAAACCATAAAAAACGCTCGTGTTCCTCGGGCTTCATTTGCTTGGGCGAATGTAATATCGAGCGTCAGATATTGGTCCAATATAATTTTGATTTTGCAACGTATTAAACAAATGAGGAAAAAAATCTTTAGCCAAAGTACCCGCAGACCGAAAGGGTAAATCGGCTAACGCACAGGTATATAATTTGAACTATCAATAAATTTTATACGACCAATCGTCATAACGATAATTTTCGTCCCGTTCAAAATCATCCGAAGTTCTTCCATTATTCCCAACTTTTCAACGAGATATTTTAAAATGAACTGAGCGTCAAATGCTTTAGCATTATGCGCGATACAGATGATTTTTTTTTAATATTTAGATGTTCCTGTCGCGAAATTGACAAACTCTTTTACGGGATCACTACTAAATATGAATTCGTGCACTCCACACCAACGACATCGCAATGACATGGCCTGTATTCCTGCGCACGCTTCGCAAATTTGTTGCGCAACGCAGAGAGTTGAAACGTGAATTCTTACGTTCTCCGTTCCTTCGAGCGTCTCATCTTATCGTGAAATCATAAAACACGAATGCGGTCTCTTTTAATACACTTGACCGTGTCTTCGATGTCATTCGTATTTGTTTGCGGATTTTCTTCTCGCAATGTTACAGTACTCATACCCTCTCCAAGGTTTTCTACTGAGGCTTTACAACAAAGAGGCTGTATGTAATACAAATGATTCGAAGACTGTAACGATCAGCAAGTTTTGTAATAAACTATGTCGCAATCGTGTCGCGATTTTGAATTAACCAATCGCCCGCATCCGTTACAAATTTTAATAGATTCGCAAACGCTTGCGAGGGATTGATTATATGATTCCTGCGTTCGAAACATGCACGGCCGAAGAAGACGCGAACGTACGAATCGTACTTAATCAACTCATTGGGGCAAGATTCGCAAGACGGGATGGTGTAGCAGCGTGGGCATTTTTTTGTGCATCGATGTCATTACGACCTCTGTCGTTATGAAAGTCCACGTTGCACGCAATATCCTCCGCAAGAACCGGTGGCGGTTTTTATATTTAATATAGGATTATAATATCGCGAGTCCTCGTAATACATTATATTTAAAGACACGTAGGTTCGCGACCTTGGGAGGAAAGTAACGCAGCCGTCGTACATTGCCTTGACCGAAAGTACTGAAATTATATATCATAATTGCAATATTTTCGGAAGCGAGAATTCGTTGGAATTGATCGATTTCGCAAATTTCATAATCTTCCTCGGAAATCGTGATACCAGCGGTTTTCGTTAATTCTTCGACCAGCTTACGCTGTAATGAAGAACGCTGGTACCTCATGGATTCCCATCTTTCTTGCAGTTCCATCATACGCAGTTGCTCATGCTCTTGATCCACTACGAGCAAACGGGGAAAATACAAATTATCTGTATTATTTATTTGCAAAATTGAGCATTTGGCTACATCTTCGGGAGTTAATCGATTAGATTGACGCCCGCGACCAGCTAGTACTGAGACTTTGAAAACGCGTATTGTAAAATTTTCTGCGATATCGAATCCTCCAGCACTTTGCGCCAGTAAACTTACGAATTGCCATATGTCCTCATGCATTAAATCGTGTGCTGGACGAAACGATAAACCAACCAGTCCACGCGCTAGATCCGCTGACTCGAACGATAATCCTACGTAATCGTTAGGTTCGCACGAATATAGTGCATACACCCGAATTTTACGGAACGCGAAATTCTTTCTATCCAACGAATGATATCTGTACGAATGATACCTTCGGATGGTGGACGTATCGCGAAAGTTGTCTCTTTCCCTAATATCGCAAAATTTCTAAACCGACGCGAATTTTCCGCCCTTAATTCGATAAAAGTAAAATTATCTCTAATCTCCTAATCTCTAATCTCCCGACCGATGCTGATTATTTTCTTCTCAATGATGATGCAGCTGTTGCCGTTGCTGCTGCTACTGCTGCTGCTGCTGATGATGATCATCATCGATGATCGAAATTTTGTGAGGATTCTTCTTCCAAGATTTTTCTTCCCTTGCATGTAGAAGCGGTGTAGAAACAATCGCGGAAGTAGGACGGTCGGTACTACCGCCAGTTTGTATTGTAAAAAAAGTTAAACAAACTTTATTAATCTGCGATAATATCGCTATATATATTAAGTCAGAAACTTATATTACTAATCGTAATATTAGCATGGCAAAATAACTCAGCTGTTTACATGATCGTACACGGGCGAATGATGTTTTTTTTATTTACAAATTTTTAATATTCCGGCGACATAGGTAGAACAAGAGAATACGAAATATCTGATAAAAATATCTGTTTAAGTATCTCGAACAACAAGCAAATTTAAAATAAAAAGTAAAAATATTATTACCTTCGTTTTCAAGAAGTGCGTAATATTTATTTTCTTCTTCTTCCTTTATTGTCTCCTGAGACGCTTCTATCTCGTCATATATTTTCTCCTCCTCCTCATCGTCGCCGTTGTCATCAATTAGTTGCATTAGCGTTGTCCAACTCTTTATTATCATCATCATTATCATCAAAAATTATCGATATCGTTCTCATTATCCTCCTCCTTTTCCTCCTCCTCCTCCTTCTCCTCTTCCTCCTCCTCCTCTTTAGACTCCACATCTTCCTTCCAATCTTGTTCGGTTTCTTACGCTTAAAAAATAATTTTTGTTATTATTATTTTTGAACTCTGTATAACTGACTCTCTATATTCGATTAACTTATTTTTTTAAAGAACTTACACGTTATGGAAATGGTAAAACCTGGAGAGACCAGTGCTCTAATCGAATCAAACGGACTTAGTGCGAGCCAATCAGATCTTTGGACAAGTATAGGACGAACCAATCAGAATACACCATTTAATTACCTTATTACCCTCACTCTTCACTTCGACCAAAGCACGCCCTTTTCCTGACTGACCCGTTTAGGTCATGCTCATGGCGCCGGAGAGAGACGTGGAGGGGATTTGTTTTTACGCCCCGGCTGTCCACTACCAGATTTGGACGTCCAATGGACGTTATTTGAATATATGTAACATTAATTCTAATTTTTATCATGCGGATCATAAAACGTTTTAATTATGTGACAAGTCTTATTCTTTTATATTCAAACATTTTTAAACATTTAATCAGGCGACAATTTTTACTCAATTTTTATATTTAAACATTTTTATTCCATTTATATATTTAAATATGTATCTATTATATAACCGATATTGCGATCTTTCATTTTTATTTTTATTTTTAATTGTATGTTACAAAAAAGATAACTTGATGAAGGTTGAAACGTTAATTTAAATGTTTTTAATGATCGGATTTGGAACATAGATGAATTATTAGCAATTAACAACTAACTCTGTCTTAAAGCCTTTCTCTTTTAACAATTTAGCTTCTAAATATGTAATATTTTTTAAATATGTACATTAATTCTATTATTATTTTTTTATGATATTATTTAATTTCTTTCATAAATGAAAATTAAATACAATTTTATTCGAAATTTATCCTCTTCTAAAATTATTGTATAAAATTAAATCTTTGAAAAATGAATTTGGGAACACTGTCGCATTTAGAACTACATTGAATTGTTGGAAAATATCACGGCTGAAGAATTTATGACATGTAATGATAACCTCATGTATCTCGTATCAGAATTGTGATATATTTTTCAGAAATATTTCAATATGTTGTACGAACAAAACTGCTTTTTCTGCAGTCACTGATAATAAGTGGTAATCCTTATGATATAAGTTTACGTGAACATTGAAGATAATTATGATAAAATAGACAATATAAATATATTTTCATAGCAGTTTTGTTCAGTCAGTGCAATCGTTATGTTATAATCATATCTATGCAATAAATTTAAAACCATTTCATCTGAACGTCAATTAAGACGATGAGAACAACAATTACAATTAGGTGGAAATCATAAAAAAATTATATACATCTCTAAATTTATGCATGATGAATTTATTACAGCTGTTGAATTAGGATTTATGATTCATGATATTGATCCAAAAAGGTGAACTTTACAAAAAAGCTCAAGAAAAAATAGAAAATTTAAATCCTATATTTAAAAACAGTTGAGTATTAAGATTCAAGACATCTTACCGAATTGTTCCGAGAAAAATTACGAAATTTGAAACTAAAAAGACAATAGAAGGTTCCGTTAATTTGCAAAAAATCGCTGATGATTTTGCGAAAAGAATAAAACGAACAGTTTGGATTTGGAAATGTTTTTAATTCTGATTAAAGTGATTTCCAACTGGAAATTCATTATCTGGAAGGTCCAATTGGAAGGTCATTATTTTATCAAGGAATGAAAAAAGTAGAGCGTGTCGTCCAATCTGCAAAATATTCATACAACTAATAATAATATAACTAATAATAATATATAATGGAAATTTGCCGTTATCTTTATTCATTGTGTTAAAAGAAGCCAATAGTGGATTTGGATCAAGAGTACAAGAAATCTTTTATATCATTAAATGTTGTTGTAAAAATGTCATATCTAGTAAAATGACTTCAGGTAATTAAATAAATTTCCCTTTATAACAGATTTTCAAATACCATTTTACAGTAAATATAAATACTGACAAAAGGGGACTCAGCCTCAATGATCTTGATTTTGATATATTATATGTTGTCAAGATCATGTCCTTAAATGACCTCCAATAGGTTTTAGTCGTCGCTCATTATTAAGTTATTAACAAAATAAGTTTATCAATAGAATTAATTTTTATTAATTAATTTTTAGACAATTAATTTTTAATTTTTAGACACAACTGTGCTCTGATGAAACAAATTCCTTGCTTTAACAACGCAAAATATTTTCTTATATTATTTCTTATATAATTTTTTAACTATTTTGCATTATGTTGGAGGTCATTCAAATGACCTTAACAACATATGTCAAAGTCAAGGTCATTGAAGCTAGATCTCTTTTTGTCAATGTTTACCCGTTTTATTATTAAAAAGTAAATATAAATTTGCATAAACGAAATAATATAATGAAATTGTAATCATTTCTATATTTGTCATTTCTGATATTTTTATTTATATTTTATTTAAGAATCTAATAATAATCGCAAAAAAGTTATTAATATTTACATATAATATAACAATTATAACAAATATAACATTTATATATCTTACAGATCATTTTAAAATGATTAGAAGAAGTTTGTTTTTCAAACATTGTTTCTAATCATTTCAGATTTAACATCTGCAGAAAAACATATTACTACTACGATTATACCAAAAAGCACTACAGGGAAAATATACCCATAGATATTTACGGATTCAGAATTTGGGAAAATTCTGCTAAAAAATTTTCAGATATTGTTTTGTTATTGGAAAGTAATATAAATTGTTGAATTTATGAACGAAATAATATAATAAAAATGCAATCTCTGTCATCAGTACTATATATAGTTTAGAATCAATTGTCATCACGATATCACAATTTATTTAAATATTCGTGATTTAAAAGTGGTTATATAAACGAAAGACCAGAAGAAAATTTAAAAATCCAGAATGGAAATTTAATTTTGATCAAACTTTAACATTTGATATCAAAGCAATAACATAGCTGTAGTAAAATATTTGTGTTGCAAAAAGTCATTACAACATTTCTTCATCGAGTATTATTATATAATGAGTTAATGAGTAAATGATACAAAATATAAATTTATTTTTAATAACGAAAATATTATAATTTTCTTATGAAATAAAATTAAATAGTGAGAATTAAAGCAAATGAGAATATAACACAATTGTAACGTGGTTAAATAATACTATTATTATATTTCTATTTTAAACAAACTATAAATAACTTATTATTTTAACACTTGACTTTAACTTTGTAAACAAAAATAACTTATGTATGTATCTGCAACATACGTTTATATTATCGTCAGTTTTTGACTTGTCTTTTAACTTATGGTAACTAACATAAATTTTCATCTATTCTAACTAATGATATGTATCGATTATAATGCTTATTGCACGAATTTATGGATATTCTTATAATGTACTTATTTTTGTAATCATATCTATCATCTAATATAAATCACTTACAATATTATTACAATTTTGAACAAAGGACTTTGTTCAGTCCTTGTTTGAGCCCCGGCTGAACAACATTAAGACCTGGCTAGGATTGTAGAGCATAAAAAAAAGATTAAAAAGTTCCATATGCACAACTTTGTAAAATGAGTCACTTGAGTGCTACAGTTGTTCAAAGTTCGCTTTATTATGACCATATATTGTGTAGGACCGGTTTTATTCGATTTCTCGAATCATCTAGCATCTGGAATATGTCCAATTTTGACGAAGACAACTTTTAAAACCTTTTTTGAACCTTAAATGACTAATTATAAGTAACATTAATCAATGAAGAGAGGAGAGAGACACTCAAAGAAACGAAAGATTTTAATTGATTTGACAAAGAGGCTGTGGTTCAATATTTTTACTTTTCCATCTCTTGTTTCAGTACGTTTTCTTTTATAATGACACCAATAGTGACATATATATTTAGTGACATATATATTAAATGTGTTGAGTGGGGCTCTTGTCGAACTACTAGACTCTTGTTCCAAGAAATCTAGCTTCCCCAGTCAACAAATGTTTACGCGATTGATTTTTAAATATTTTCCACATTATCCACAGTAGATCTCATCGCGACCAGTAGCTGCTTCGGGATGACTCCGTACCAAAGGCTGATTTACTCCGATTGGTACATTCGCTGCTTCTCCATCTCCCTCCCTCAAGGCGAACTCCAGAGGCACCGCCGTTATTACAAGCAAATCCGAATTTTTGTGACATGACGGCATGAATTGCAATCAGGGACTTAGCCGGATTAATGAACTGTACCAAATACATTTTAGATATTACTTCAATGTCTTTGGTACAATTTATTATCGCTATCATCGCGGGGAGATGCCCTGGACGAAGAGAAAATGGATAAGCGTAATAGCGAACTTTGGAATAATTCTAGGAAACTTCTTCTATAAAGTTGGAATTTTTGATTCTCTTTTAACCTTAAAATTTTAGACATGTCTCAAAGTTATTCGTCCGAGGCCCAAATTCCCCTATAAAATTGGGCATAGTCCTTTAACAATAATACGGCACATTTTTCACATACATTACAGAAAAATTGTATAAAAAATTGTATAAAAATACAACGTAATTCATGTATCTCACTTAGAATTATCTAATCCTTTAGTGGCTGCCATTGATGCATGAGAGATGTTTTATATTTCTAGGGATTGTTGTAACGCTAATGATGACTCAAAAAAAAGAATCGAAATGTTTCTATAGAAATATATATTCAATTAAATACTGTATTGAATAAGTATAGTATTATTTAACCACGCTACAATTGTGTTATATTCTTATTTGCCTAAATTCTCATTGTTTAATTTAAAAATTATTTTATTGTAAGTATATTTAGAACTTATTATGTAAGCGACAATTAAATAAGATATTAAAGAAATATGACGTTTCTCATCCGTCAAGAATCGCAGGACCCGATCGGAAAGCGCAACTTTGACGTCCTGTTGTCCCTCCGTTTTGAGGAGGTGGTCGTATTTGCGTACTCTTTTTGAACATCGTTCTATCTATTTCGCATCTATTTTGTGCGTCTCATAGATTTTCCTTGTCTTTTTTTCCGTGCGCTATCATATTGCGAGTTTTTACAGAATAATTGCCGATTCCTTATGGTCTTGTAAAATTATGTCTCACCCAACCACAAATGAAGAGAGAAGAGACAAGGACCGAGATAGAGTGAGAGATCGAAGACAAATCCCAGATAGCCAAGCGAGATTTAGCATATGGAACAAATTGATGCACTGCATGTATTGTTTTCAACTTGTCGACAATTTGCTGTCATTGGAATATAATGTGAATTGAGTTAGCATCAGGAGGGCAAATAGATTTCATGAGTTTACGAAATTGTAAGAGTATACGGAGAAATAAACAGAGAAATTGAGAAATAATAAACTCGTCGCGTTGACAGCAAACTGACGGGACGCCATGCACGCATGATGACAACTTGTCAACAGTTTGTTGAATTCTAAGGAAGAGTTTACGTGACATCAGAACAATTTGTGGAAACATTTTAGTTCGATGAAATTGAATAAGTGACAAAATGACAACATATTGCCCTTATTTGGCTATCTGGAATTATTGGAGGCAACCAGCATCTTATAAGGAGAGTGGTGCACAAATAATATTTTAATATTTTTCGTTCTGTTTTGGACTTGTTATTCTATCACAAAATATTACAGATTCGTCGCAAAGGAATAATGAGAGCAATGAGAGAGGATGGCCACTCTACGCCATCGTGTCAGCAAGAGACCCAATGACGAGGCTCATAGACAATTCCTTGGAAGGACGAAACCATGGTCGGAGAGGAATTGATCGGCTACTGAAATACCTCCACTAAAATGAATCTCTCGCATAACGAAGATCAGGAAAAGTTTCCTTAACGGCCGAGTTGAATCTCGCTGTCAAATTGAATTTTGAGCGTAATAATATGCGATTAACGCAGCTCGCGCTATTCACGCAAGGCCGCGAACCAATTAGATTGCGATATGTCCCTCCCCCTATCTGTGGGAAAAATCGCAATCGTCTGCGTACCGCCGGAAATATCAGCGTCCAACACTTGTGCTGTGGCAACTGGATCGAATGTACGAAGGACTCAAGACACTGAGAAAGCCAAAATTTATGTGCCAAGGACCTTTCAGGAGGTTTATCAAGGACCAAGCGCCGCTAAACTATAAAATCGCCAACGAGACGCGTGTAAATGTCGTTGTCATTTATAAGACGCATATGATGTAATCGTGTCAGATTTTTATGATGTATATGCGCGCCATATTATACGCGTTCTCTATTACTTTCCGAAATTCTGTTAAGATAGTTCGAAATCTTCGCAGATGAGCTTGAGGTCATACCATGTTTACTGTAATACAATAGCTATTTTCTTATCTCGACCGATCGCTTATCGAACTATCGCTTGTACGATATTGTAATAATTGAACTTTTTATAGTCTCTTTCGCATTATCGAGAACCTAACTAAAACATGTAAGGTAACTTTTAACGTGTGAGGACGCATTTCTATCGCGTATTATTATTGTGATCTTAGCGAACGTGTATGAATGAGTCGGAAATTAATAGAATATATCTGTTATTTCTTGTTAATTATTGTATCATTATTGTATCATTTATTGTATCATTTATTGCAGTCATTCCCTATTCATTTCTCCAAACAATCCTCTGTTCTCGGTCACCCTCTCTCTGAACTGCCCTCTCTACCATTACAGGAGCTGAGCAATCGGTTACGAGAATCGTCGTCGTTCGCAGTTTATTAGAATATCGTTTGAATAATGTTTCGGTTAATTCCAAGAAAGAGTGACTCACTCGTGCCTAGCGCTTAATTATCGATTCCACGATGTAAAATTGTGTAAGGAGGTAATTGTCTATGGGAATATTTTCTATTGCATTAATTTTGAGGCTCAGACGAATTCTATTTGCGAAACTATTATAGACTATCAACTGCAAGCGCACGACGAAGTTGCACTACGCTCGTGAGTGCGATTGCAAAACATAAGAAAATAACTTTAAAAGAACAATCTTAATTATAAAGAAATAATATACAGAGATGGATAAAGAATATAAATTTTATTCATTTTAAGGAAAAATAATAAAAATTATCATAATTCTTAATGTTATTTATAATCTGTAATACTAAAAATATCAATCACGTTAATTTTATCGATTTATGCATCTTATTCGACGATAATTACTTATATATTTGAGCACGGATAGCGTATATACTGCAGGATAATTTAGGATTACGAGATAGCTTCCTGAGAATAAGTTGTCAGGATTCTTAATTGAGCACAGAACGTAGTAGCCTTCAATTCATACTTTGTTGCTCGACACGTACATCATACAGATTTCTCTCCACACAACTCTCTCTCCGAAACTCAGTCCGTTCAAACTACGAATTTCTCAAGCAACTAATCCGGAATCTCGTATGGCTCACGCCGCATATGACGCATGTGCCGCATCTGTTGACAACATTTTGTCCAATCGGCTAGTGACGTTAGGCATGGGATACGAAGATAATAGCTACTAAGCAAATATAACACGAAATGGACAGAAAGATCCCTTATTCTGAGGGAAGCATTCGACCCGAATGTGATTATTATAGTAATAAACTCGAAATTAAATACAGAGTTAACGGAAATAAATTTCGGATTTGAGTAACATTAATAAATCATACTTATATCTAATGTTTCAGTTCATCGCAAATAACTTAAAGCTAGGCTTAGTCTTAACAATCATTTTTTTAAATCACAAATTGTTGGAAGACAAATAATACAAAATAATCATTACGTACTCTAAGATATTATAGATTTGAAGCTTGATTCTATTTGATGACAAAATGGAATTATATGGGCCCGTGTAAAAGATTGAAATCTGGAGTATCTTTTATTATATAATGATTATTTGACGATATCTTATCTATTATATACGGACCTTTATAATCATTTAAGTTTTCAGCTTTCACCTTGTTTTAACGTAATATCTCTTATACTTACAAAATCTCCGATTTTGTATTTTGAAAGCATCTTATGTCTTTTATAATAATAGACACTTTGTTGTACTCTTTCATTTTATTTGATGCCTTTAACTAAAGATACGCTAACTAAAGATACGCTGACGATCAGCATCTCTATCTTCTTCAGTCAATTCTTCTATTTTAGCTATATCAGTAAGCAACTTAACAATTAATTACTTCACGAGTCGTGATTGACTTCATCGCAAGTAACCACGTAAATTGAGTGAAAGAATCTATAACCACTTACTAATTATGTATTTTAGATCCTTAGAGGATTCTACTATAGGACCAAAATGATCCACATGAATGATTTCAAAAGAAATAGAAGGATGTAGAAGTGACTGCAATTCCCCTTCGTTAGTATTAGTGGAAGCGGCATAATATATGTGAGGCAATTTTCTATATATTTTTAATTCTACGATGCATTGACTTAAATCAATAATTAGCACTGTAAAATATTTTCTTGGCGCCGCAAAATGTTTTCAGTGTGCGGCATCGTCATGATATATCCGCAATAGGCTATCTAGGCTATATATAGCTTTGGATACTACAAACTTAGGACGATTAGAATCATTCCGCTAAACAAGATCATCAATAAGTATAAATTTTTTATGTTTGATTTCTTCGAGGCGTTAAGCTATGTCGCAAATATTCAGATCATCTAATTGCCGGTATTGTAACTCTCTTTCGACTGGCATAGATTCTACAGCCGCAATTCGGCTCAAAGCATCGACATGCGCCGTTCTTTGATCACAATGCTCAATTTTAAAGAGTAATTTTGAAGCCTAAGAATTGAACGAACTATATGCTAATATTAACTTTGTTTACAGCACAGACCAAAGCGTTGCAGTCAATAATTATTTTGAATTCAACACCAGTCAAATAGTAATGAAATCTTTCGGTGGCTTTAACAATGGCGAGCATCTCCAGCTCGAATGAATGGTACTTAGGTACTCTCTACGTTAGTGGAATGACTATGGGCTACTGGAACTAGCGCTCCTAAGCTTTGCTTCTGCAAGAGTATCACAGCTACAGCAATAACGCATTTGTATACAATTCAGTAGGCAGATCATACCGGAAAAGTGTTTCAAAACCTGGATAAGATATGAATTCGAATTTCAATCATTTATGTAAAAGCTTTTAAACTTTCGTCAAACTTAAATTCAACATTTTTCTTTAAAAGATTGCAATGGTATTTGGCCTTGGTTGCAAAATCCGTAACAAATCTAATAACTAGTAAGGCCTAAAAATCACAGTTGTATGATCATGAACGGCACGAGAAAATTTAACAGCCTCTACATCTATTATATAAGAGTAATGTCATCTTCAGAAATGATATGAAGGCAAGGCAATAAGTTCTTAGAAAATCTGTCAGAGGGCACTCGCAGTGTCATGTCACATTACTTTTTGACAAGTAGCATCTCTCAGCTTATTACTGTCAAATTTTGAGCGGAATTCATCGCGTGGTTTCATTTCTGTAGTGAACGATTAAAGCGAACAACTTTTGTATTTTTTGCAAAATGGAAAAAAACGAGTTTCATGTAGTGATCAAACATCTACATATGAAAAGTTTCTACATATGAAACGCCGAAAAAAGTCAAAGCCGAGTTGGATAATGTTCATAGCACATCTGTACCAGCGTTTGCGACTGTATACAATTGGATGAATGAATTTAAACGTGGTCGTACATTCACATGTGATGCACCTCGTTCAGGACATCCAATTGAGGCTGCTACGCCAGAAATCATCGAAGTCCACGATATTGTTTTGCCTGATTGACAAGTGCGTGAGCTTGTTGAGGCATATCACAGTGATTTCAATTTTGCACGAACAATTGGATATGAAAAAACTATCGGCAAGATGGGTGATTTCAATTTTGCATGAACAATTGGATATGAAAAAGCTGTCGGCAAGATGGATCCGCGTTTGCTCACTGTGGACCATAAGCACGATCGTATGACGATTTCAAAACAATATTTGGAGATATTTTAACGTAATCCAAATGAATTTCTGCGTCAATTCATTACTATGGAGCCATTACTTCACACCCGAGATGAAAGAATAGTCAAAACAATGGACTTCATCGGGTAAACCAGCTCCGAAAAACGCAAAGACCATAAAATTGGCCAGAAAGGTGATGGCCACAATTTTTTGGGATAATTCATATCGCGGTATAATTCATATCGATTACCTTCCGTCGAAGCAAACGATCAATGGCGATTACTACGCCTTATTGGACCGTTTCAACAACATTTTAAAGAAAAAACGCTCCCATTTGGCGAAGAAGAAAATATTCTTCCATCAAGCCAATGCACGGATTCACACGTGCCCGGCACCGATAGTCAAATTCAACGAATTCCGCTACGAATTGCTTCCCCATCTAGCATATTTGTCAGATTTAGCCCCCTGCGACTATTTTCTGTTTCCAAACCTGAAGAAATGGTTCGGAGGAAAGAGATTCATCAACAGAGAGCAGTTCATTGCCGAAACAGAGGCTTATTTTGAAAGGTTGGACAAATCATATTATTCGGATGGCTTCAAAAGATTAGAGAATCGTTGGATCAAGTATATCGAGTTGAAAGGAGACTATATTGAGAAATAAAAATGAATCAATCAAAAAAATGTGTTTTTCTAAAACTTATTGACTTGCCTTCGTATAGCCTAAAAACAATTTGTGAACGGACAGCAACATGAATGAAACAGGACTTCCCGTATCGACTAAGGCATACAATCTACACGGACATTGATTAATATAATTAATTTCTAAGTTGAGTTACTGACTAATTTCCTTGACGATTCGTCGTCGACACATTCCAACCTGTGAAAAAACATTTGGCATCTTCCATCGAAGAAGCACTTGAAGCTGTAGTCGACGAAGCTTGATCCTTGCGACGAAGCTTGAAACAATCGGTTTTGTGTCCTTTCGCTTTACAAAACAGATCCTTCTCTGTTCTTAAAGAAGGATCTTTCCTCGGTGAAATTGAAGGATCCTTCTGTTTTTCCTTTTTTTTAGGAAAGGGCAAAATCTTCTTCCGTTACTGAATGAACTAGTTATATCATACGATCTAGGAACTCATTGATAAATGAAGCCTGCATAGAAAAAAAGATTTCAAATTTAGAAATTAGAAATTGTAATTTAAAAATTACATACGAAAAATGCCACTGCATTGCTTGAAGGATGTAATGTAATTTTTACGTGACAATCTCGAGATCAGAGATCTTGTATCAGAATACGTAAAATTTATTCGTTCTTTTAACGATTCCTACATCAATTTGTTCGAATAAAAGATCATTTTCTTATTTAAGACATTTAAAAAGTTATCTTCGATCAACAATGAAACAAAAATGTAAATTATATTGTGACATGGTATATTTATCGAGAAATATATGGACATATAATCGATTAAATATGGAGAAATTCATTAATAATTTTATTTAAAAAAAATAAAATTAGAGCGGTTATAAAAATATAAAAATATCAAAATATTTAATTTGACAAAAGCTCTCGTAATCAAACACTATTTAGATATGAGATATAGGCATTTGAGAGCAAACATAATTAGATTTAGTGTTCTGTTCAATAAAACTGAGTAATAAGTTTATAAAATATTTTTATTAATACGAATGTTTCTTTTTTTTAAGCTATCTTCAATGTGTATCCCTAGATTTTTTTTATTGAAGTATACGCTAAATCTAACTGCATTTGCTCTCAAATGCCTACATCTCACATCTCAATTAGAGCGATTACTTTTGCCATGTAAAAAAAATACGTATGAGAAAATATATTTATTCCCCCATCCTCCTCTTCTCTCCCCCTCAATCTATCCTCGGGAACTTTATACATTGAAAAATTTTAGTTCGCCCCCCCCCCCCTGTATCTGCTGAACAATTACTACATATTCTTGAGGCTTCCACGGATGCTTTCTATATAAAGATTATGCGTTTCACGAGTTTCCTTCGTGTCCAAATTTATTCTTGAAATGCCAACATTTCGTGAACCTTGCAGTCCACTTCATCAGGGCGAGGAGCAGCCTGATACTGAGCCTAATACTATAATTCTCAATCGCAACATGATCAATCGCAACGTGGTCACTCATAACGAGGTCATTTGCAATAGGTGGTCAATGCAATGTTGTCATTTGTAACGTGACCAATTTCAACATAAATCGCATAGTCAATTGGGACGATCAAATGCAACATGGTCAATTGGACCATTTAAACTTAACACTAACGGTCGCTCGCGGGAACCGTTATGAGTAAAATATATCAATGGTAACCAAATACCGGCTCGCAAAATAAACAAAGCAATAAGCGCTGGTCTTGATTTATGTCACAAATATGTGCAAACCCGGACCGATGCACATGCGATCGCGAGAAACATCGATGAGGCAGCAGAAACAAGCCAGAAAAGGGAATGAACACAAACCTATACACGCGTTTGCGGCAAACACTGACGAGACAGCGAGAACAAGCCACAAGCTCAAGGAAGACAAAGATTTAATCAAACTTAGAGAGATTTACGAAATCTGGTAAAATCCCATTTCTGAAAAGCTGTAGAATAATTCAGGACTACGAGATAGATTTCTGAGGATGTCAGGATTCTGAACTAAGCACAGAGCGTGGTAGATTTCAATTCAACTTTATTACGCGATATGTACATCATACAGACTTTTCTCCACGCCTCTCTCTCCGAGACTCTGTCTGTTTGAATTACGAATCTCTCAAGCGACCAATCCAGGACTTGACTCACGTCGTGTATGCGGATGCGTATCAGTTGGCAACATTTCGTTCAATCATCAGCTAGTGATGTATGGGATGCGCGAAGATAACAGCGCTGTTAGGCGGATATAACATAATAAACTATTACAGACAGAGATAATAGTAGGTCCCTTAAAATACAGAAGCGTTTATAATTAATTCTAAAAAATGATATGTTGTAATATAACTTTATTATACATTTGAATTTGAAAAAAAATTTTAATATAAAATTTGAAAAATTTGAAAAAACTGTGAGTGATTGTTAAACAAAAAAATTAAAAATAATTTTTTTCACAATTTTAAAGTTCTCTTGAATCCGTACAACTTTTGTTTAAAAAATTTTTTCCATTTTTTTTTTATACTTCTGATGAATTCGGCTCGAAAGAGAAATGCTATTGTTTTTCGAAGGGGTGTTTCACCTCTTAAGCAGCCGGTATAAAAAAAATACCTCTTTAATTTTTGTATTTAACAATATATTTGTTGCTGCTGGAGATTTTCATTTTCGATTTTTTTCTCTACAATTTTCTACTTGTTATCGAAGTAAAAATTCCTTTTTAGTTTCTGCACCTCTTATTACGCTATCTATTGCATTTCTCTCATTTTAATATGTTGTATTGTAATATGTTGTATATACACATGTATTAATAAACTTCACAAATATCATCCGTACTTTGTATAGTATATTATAATTATGAGAAATTATTCCATACAACACTGTCTTAAAGATGTTCAAAGGACATCTACATCGTAAGGATGCCTTCAAGATCCGCTCGGAGAATCGGAACCGTATTCTATGGGACTTTTTAAATAGAGATACTTGAAATATTATTTTGATTTCACTTCTTTTTTTATGGTATTATCTTTGATATCTTTTTTTTTTGCAAAATGCCTTGATGCCTTTTTTTACATTTTTAATGTCTTTTCCGGTAGATCAATATTTAACAAATGATTCGTTTAGGTGTGTTGATAGATTTAATGTAAGTAAAAGTACAGCATGGCGAATTGTGCAAAAAATAGTAAATTCTTTATATGCACATGTAACAAAGTTTATTCAGTGGCCAATGGAAGAGGCAGAACAAATCACAAAAAAAATAAACAAAAATTACGGGAGTATTAGTACAATAGATAGGACATACATTAAAATTGCTGGAATCATAGTGATTCATATATTAATCGAAATAGATATTACTCTATTCAGCTGCAAGTAAGTTATTAATCTTATTTACCAAGCTTTTTATTGTATACTAATTTATCGTGATTTTTATTATTATATATAATTATGGATGGATAATGCATGGTTGGATGCTAAATTAAACAGATAAAAATTAAATTAAAAAGTTCATTAATTTAACCTTAAACGATCTAGCTGGATCTTAATACTTGTATGATTCTTATATGAATTTATATTATACTACGTATGTAGTCCAGAAATACGCGTCGAAATGATTTTTCGGTCTTGAAACGCTAAACTACCGCAGTAATATCATGAGTTAAATTGACTAGCAATTTAACAAATTTTTTATGCTTATTCGCATCTTTGAAACGATCTTAATAATGTTAAATGACATATTAAAATCTGTAAATAATTAATTCTTATTACGAAAAATATTACCTCAGTCGGGAGTCGAATCCTTCTTGCATTCCGTGCGAGCGTCCTGAGATTACCGAGGCTTACAATAATATTCTTCGCAGTAATTGGCATATGAAGTAACAATGTCTCTTTAGGTGACATAATAAATAATATAATATGTTATAGGATTATGTATGTGATAATACAAACATAGGAATCGAAATCTTAAACGGTTTAACTGAAGCTTAATGCTTACTTAACTTAGCTACGTTTTAGATTATTAATTTTTTAATTTGATTTAGTTACATTTTATCGGTAACTATTAATTTTTCAATTACTTTTTTATTAACTGAGCTTCAAATTCAATTAATTTCATTGAATTAACTTGTATTTTAATAAAATTAAATTTTCAGGGCTGTTAACTTTAACTGAACTTAGTTAAAAACATAACCTATTTAATTCTGATATGAAATATTTTCGAATATTTATTATATGACGATATTTACACACATGCACGCACATATTCAATATTATATGGTATAAAAGTATTAAGAATATACTCGTATACTATACGCGTATAGTATACGCGTATACTAAAAATATTTAAATATTAATTCATAAAAAATTTGAAAGATATATAAAAAAGACAAAAAAAATAAATAAATAAAAAGCAAATAAAAGAACAAGTAATATTATTGATCAATATTATTGATGTTATAAATAACTCATTTTATTTATTTTGAGTTATTGATGCAGATTTGAAGTTCATACATTGTTATGCTGGACAGGTTGGTTGTGTACATGTGATAATCGTGTTTTCAGATTATCTAATATTGAAAGTATATGTACAGAAGCCAATTTTCTTAATAATAGTCATTTATTGGGAAAGATACGACGGGCAGCTTATTCTATATCAAAATATGTCATGGTACATTAGAGACATGGTACATTTAAAGACAATGGACACTTATCTGAAAGGCAAATTAACTTAACATTTATCCTCTTATAGAAGAATGATAATTGAACGAGGTAGGTTTATTAAAATGTTATTTTCGAAGTATTTAGAGATTCTTCCATGCTTAGAATGGATTTAATTTCAAAATATATAATTGTCTGCAGTATTTTACATAACATCTGTTTATTAAAAAATAATATAATTGATCTTATTATTAATAAACCTGATGTTACACAGGAACAGTCAACAATTACTGAAAATGATGTACAAAACGAGGATATTGATAAAAGAAATGCTACCACGGATGCGTTCCGATATATGTCAGTACTGATACCATGATGTCATAAAGCAGTACTGCAAAACCGTTCTGATATTGATAATACTATTTTTATGTTTAGCTGCTATAACGGTTCGCAGCACTATAAATATTATAAAAAGAAATGGTTACAAAACTTGTGATATTGTCAGAATTAGCGAAGCATTTAATACAGATAGTGGACATTCAGATAGTGGATATTCAGAAGAAGAAATTGAATCATTATTGGTAACTTTGCATGAGAAATGTCTAATACATATGCACATTGTAAAAATTATGTGGAAGATGTATCATTATACACAGACACAGAATTTAAAATGCATTTTCGGTAAGTAAATGTAAATACTATGGAAAAATTTAATGAATTATATAATTAATTAAATATTTTTATAGTATTATTGTATATATAATTAATTACCCAGATAGCACAATGTTTTAAAAATATATTAAAAATGTACCTGTTCATTCGTACTAAGCTCATGGATGTTTGGACCAGATTGAAACCAAGTCTGGATGTCCAATGGATGTCCTGTGCTGTCTGGATATATAATTATAGATAGATTTAAAAAAGATGTAGAATGAACAGAAAAAGATAGAAAATAGTAAATAGTAAAAGTAGTAATAGAAAATATGTATATGAAAAATTTGTTAGCATTTAATGTTTCCAATAATGTTAAAATTATAATATTTGTTAAAATTATTGTAAACTGTACAATAAAAATACTGCAGTTAATTCATAAGTTATGAAGAAAAACTATCAAAATAATATAATATACATTGTTTTAGAATGAAACGTATTTTCTAATTTTTACTGGAATCGTTAAAATCAAGATTGCGTAAACAAAGTAGCAAATTTGGTAGACATCTAATACCACCTAAAAAACAGTTACTTATAGTCATATAGACTATAAAAATTCATATAAATAAAAATAAATATACACACAAACTGTTAAATTATAAATTTATATTAAAAGTATTTAACAAATACTGATATTTAGATATGTTTCAAATAGATTTGATGTCGACAAAATTACAACTTACGGTGTTCAAAGAGTAGTATATGCTTTATATGCAAACGTGACAAAATTTATTCGATGGCCGACCAGGGAAGGAACAGAAGAAACTATAAAAACAATTCGAAATCATACGTTTTCAGAAATCATAGGTGTAATAGATGACACATATAAAAATTGCACCAAAAGATTACAATGATTCTTATGTTAATAGAAAAGGATTTCATTCGATTCAGCTACAAATAAGTTACTTCTACTTTTACAGATTTGTATATTTTATTAATGTTTTCTTTTATTTTTTAATGATTTTAAAAATACATATTTAATGTATTGAAAGTATTAAATACTAAGTAAATGAAATCTGATTTCTAAAAATAGAAATTTTACTTCAAGGAATTCGGAAATTTCCATTTCATTATTTTAATTAATTTGTGATGCAGATCTAAAATTTATACTGTTATACGAGCCAAGTTGATTCTGTGCACGATATGCGTGTCTTTAGACTATTAGAATTTTGAAAGCATGTGTAACGATGAAAATTTTCCACATGATAGTCATACAATGGGCGATGCAACATACCATCTTATCAAATACAATGGTATCGTTCAAAAACATTTATCTGAAAGACAAGTTTATTTCAATACACATCTCTCTACCGTCAGAATAAAAGTGGAACGATCAATAGCTTTGTTAAAAGACCACTTTCGAAGTTTTTTAGATATACTTCCAATGCAGAGAACAGATTTAATTCCAAAAGATATAATTGCATGTTGCATTCAATACAATATTTGTTTATTAAAAAATGATATGATTGATATTCCTATCATTATTAATAATGAAAGTAATATTACGGAACATTTGATCGCCGCATGAATGTTGGAGTGGGCGTCAGATCCAATGAATTTTATTAATTATCATAGTAAAGTTTCCATTAACGGAAGAATATAACTTAGCAAAGGAATATCTTGCGACTTGAATTGAAAGAGCAAAGCCTATAC
Organism: Atta cephalotes; assembly: GCF_000143395.1. Classification (NCBI taxonomy): domain Eukaryota; kingdom Metazoa; phylum Arthropoda; class Insecta; order Hymenoptera; family Formicidae; genus Atta; species Atta cephalotes. The sequence continues at coordinate 2,218,304 of NW_012130106.1, read as the reverse complement.
CTGAAACTCAAAAAATTCATAGTATTATTTCTAAGAAAAAATAATACATTTATTGTAAAAAAATTTCAAACTTTTTGGATTATAGAACGTACGACAGTGAGAAAAAAAGTAAAAAATAGAAATAATCCATTATGAAAATGATATTTATAAAATCTTTATATAAAAATGATATTTATTAATAAATTTCTTCACATATTGTAAAAAAATATTATTTTATTCAAATAATATTCTTAAAAATATCCTTATTCCTTAAATAATTGTGAAATTAAGAATATATTTTCTAGTTACGAAATAACATGATTTATGTAACTTGCCAGCAGATTCAAAATGTTAATATTAAATAGTAGACTTAATATTTTTAAAAATTAAAGAAAATAGACCGAAAATTTTGACTATCATCAAATACGACTTAAATTCTTTGTATTTCTACTAAAATATTGGAGAATTCTTTTATAAAAATTAAAAATGTTGATAAAAATCAATTTTGTTTATTCAATCAGATTTTTCGAGTAGAAATAAAAACTTGAAGTTTTTTCATTACATATTTTTTTTCCTAATAGAGAATTTCAAGACGAAGAATTTCATATGATTATTTTTTATTTTTTAATAATTTAAATAGAACTTATGTTTAACTAAATGTTTACGAAATAAAATAAATTAAAAATATTAAAAGATTTTTATCTAGGAAACTAATGAAGATAAATATCTAAAAGAATAATAACTGAATACATATTTTAATGTGAGGAATATATTAAGAAATTAGTAAAAAAATTGGCAGAAGTCGGTGATAAAGGCTATCGATCGATTTAGCGTGGAATGCTCCATATATGTTTGTTGGCGATCTTGCTGCGTGCACGATAGATTTGTGATGGCACGGCCATGAGACCGTGCCATCCAAGCGTTTCCCGCGATATGATTGCTTTGAGGGCACTTGGTCGAGAAAAATGAGATTTTCCCTGCTTTCTAAATTTTATTTGAACAGACCTCAAATGCGGGCGAATGTTTTACAATAACGGAAAGGCTCTCAACGGTAGCGCGGTAATACTTGTCCACGAGGCGAGACACGTGCTGTCGACGAGACATTAAAGAGGCCATAATCTGAGTGTTTTAGATTGATTACGCATGCGTCGCTTAACAATCGTTGATTGATCGATTCTTTATCGATGTGATTAGACGATATGACTAGACGTCGTAAATGATAGGGGTACCGAACAATGGTTTTGTGTGCGTGCGTGCGTGCGTGCGTGCGTGCGTGCGTGTGTGTGTGTGTGTGTACATATATATTTGGTTTTATATTTCTCAAATTGTTTTATCAAAAATACGAATAAATACATTGTAAAGATCAGAAATATAAGGCATACATTTGAATTTTATTTTACTATGAATTTGTGATTTAGATTGATTTTGAATGGCTTTATGTAATATATCAATGAATTTGTCTTAAAAAAGGTTGTCATACAATGTAATGAAAGATATACCATTTCATTAAAAAAAAGGAAGTTTATCTTGAAATGTTCCCAATGTGTCCGTTCATAAAATAATTACTTCCACTATGTGATGTCCCTCTTTGTACTGAACATGTTGGTATAAACCATTTTTCCGTATGTCTTCAAATTTTGCTAATAATTCAGTCACTTTATACAAATCACTTTGTATATATCGAGTGTTTTGGAACTCATTTAAAAACGAACGAAGGCAATTGTTATTTTGAAAAGTATTTCAGAAAATTGGGGATCAAATAATAAATTACATGGATATATGTGATTGATCTTGGGTGGCGTCGTGAAGATCATGTTAGAATCGCTTTGAATTCTTTATTGCATTTTCTTGTAAATTACCTCAAGGCGTTTTCAAAATACTGATTACAGACCCCTTTAAATTGAGATCTTCTTGAGTTATAAGACTTCAAAATTTCAATACTGCCAGTGCTAGCATTACCCAAGATGTACCGCATAGAGGTCGCACGGTAAGATTTCCACTTCTTCGAGATGCTTGATTAAAGTCTCTGACCGTATGACCTCAACGCAGTAAGGGTAATCTAATGCCAGCGGTTTAAAGTCTTATAATTCAGGAAAATCTCTAAAAATGATTTATGTCACCAGTGTTTTGAAAATGTTTTGACGGCAACTGTAAAAATATGTAATAAAAGATATGAGTTTCCATTTAAAAAATTCAAATCGATCTTGATATGATCTTCATAACGCCACCTAAAGTCAATTGCATACGCTCATGTAATGTATTACATATTCCACAACAACTTTTGTTTGAAACATTTTTTAAAATAACATTTCCTTCGTTTTTAAATGGAGTATATTCGTAGTTTGAAACATTCGATATATGAAGGTCGTTTAAAAAGTTTTGAGCCTCAACATGAAAATGATTAAAATCAAAATTATTCTAGTACTACAATACGTACATGCTTTGAAAGATACCTGTAAAAATTGTAGCCATTGTAGACGCTCAATTATTGTTTGACATTTGTGCCAGTTAATGTCAGTGTTTTTGTAAAAATGAAAAAAATCGAATATCGACGCACGCTATAACAACAATTTATGAATTGCAGTGCAAATTAATTAACTACCCACCAGATCTGTATTCATCAGATCTGATCCCCAACGACTTTTTCCTGTATTCTAGGCTCAAAGTTAGGCATGAAGGACATAGATTTTCTTCAAACAAAAACATTGACATCGACTGGCACAAATGACTCTCAAATAACAAATGAACATTCAAAATGGCTACAATTTTCACAGGTATTTTGCAAAACATGTTACGATTGTAATATCAGAATAGTTTTGACGAATAATGCCATTTTCATGTTGAGCTTAAAATTTTTTAAACAATCTTCGTATATATATAT
>NW_012130106.1:2208140-2215424 GCF_000143395.1 Atta cephalotes | reverse complement strand
TGTAGTATTAAACTTAATTAATATACTATATATATATATATATATATATATATATATATATATATATATATATATTTATACAAGATAATTTTAAATAGAAGATTGATTTTGTTAACTAACGTTTTGTTAACATATCATTCTCATTATCTTTGATGAAACTCGTGTAAGTTAAAATTAAGTTTATGTACATATATTATGTACATATATTAATTTAATTTACTATTTTAATTTAACGAGTCGATTTTCTCAAAATCTGTAAGTTTAAGGCAAAAAATGTTTCAAACAAAAATTCTATGGTTTCAAAGGTGAAAGAAGTGATCTTGATTGATTTTGAGAGGGTATCCTTAAGGACAGGTCAAAGTTACGTAAAATTTTTTTAATGGATCTCCTCATTTTTTATTACATATTCTTATAGATCTATCTATCTGTCTTCAAGACTTTTTGAAAATACTATTATGTGTACAACTTTGCTTCCGCTGTTTTTTTTCCGAAATTCAAGGCTTTATTGTAAAAAACTGGTTATACATTTATGATTCAAAGTATTGTCCATCGCTGGCCACTATTTTCTCCCATCTTTCGGGTAGCGTACGAATCCCGCGTCGAAAAAACTGGTCATCTTTTGAGGCTATCAACAAATCGATCCAATTTTTTACTTCTTCATAAAACCGGAAGTGCTGGTCAGCTAGACCGTGTGCCATTGATCGAAACAAGTGATAGTCAGAGGGAGCAACGTCTGGAGAATACGGCGGATGGGGTAGGACTTCCCATTTCAACGTTTCCAAGTATGTCTTGACCACTTTCGCAACATTGGGTCGAGCATTGTCATGCTGAAAATCACTTTATCGTGTCTCTCGTTGTGATCTTTCAATGCTCGGCTCAAACGCATCAATTGCGTTCGATACCGATCGCCTGTGATTGTTTCAGTTGGTTTTAACAGTTCATAATACACTACGCCGAGCTGGTCCTACCAAATACAGAGCATGACCTTGGACGTCAAAATCACCGTTTTTGAAGCGTTGAAACCACTCACGACACTAATCTTTCACTAATAGCGGCTTCACCATAAGTATTTGAGAGCATTCGATGAGCCTCAGCCGCAGATTTCTTCATATTGAAGCAAAAAATTAAAACCTCCCGCAAATAACGAGAATTTGGCTCGTAAACTGACATTTTCAATCGAGAATAACTTTATGATGCAGACACAAATCGACTAATGTTTCTATGGGGTTATGTTGACAGATGCCCAAGTTTATTGTATGACGTCTATGATCTATTTATTTCAACCTTAAAGTCATCTATAGGAAAACGGCGGAAGCAAAGTTGTACACCTAATATAATAAATTCATTTTCATTAAGTACTTTTCAAGTTATGATGCTTGAAAGTTACAATATCACTAACATTTACATTACCAAAGACCGATTTTTTAATTATCATTAGACTGATGTTAAAACCTTTGTAATGTTGTTCACAATCATGACGTTGACAACTTACATAGTTACATAATTTAATTTAATCCAAATATAAATTTTATCATAAATTTTGTACAAAATGTTTGCAGCATCGCTTTTATTAGTAATACAATTTTGTCTTAAAAATAACACAAAATATTCGAATTTCTTTATTACTAACATCGTGTATATATTGACTTAAATCATAGAATATATGTTCAACACATTGCTCAAATAAGAAAAACACAGTTGGATTCATGTACACACATGTGCCATTTAATGTTGACTTCACGTTTTCTTGTATCATATATTTTAACAAGTTTGTGTTAACTTCGACTTGATCGAGAAAAATGAGATTTTCCATGCTTTCCAAATTTTATTTAAACAAACCTGAAATGCGAGGGGTAACATATTTTACAGTAGATGTGGAAAGGATCTCAACGGTGCGGTAGCGCGGTAAAATTCACCACGAACTTATTCACCACGAGGTGAGACACATGCTGTCGAGATAGAGCGGCCATGATGATCTCTGAGTATTTCTGATCGATTACGCGCGTATGCATCGCTTAACAATTGACATCTCGTGGATTGATCGATTCTTTATTGAGCGATGTGACTAGACGCCATAAACGATATGGATACCGAACACTTTCAACAGTTCCACATCTTGAATCAGTGATGATGATGGGACTGCATTAATCGCTCAACTCTCTGAACGACTGATGCGGTAATGTTGCCCGGAGCTCTTCTTTTAAACTATGTTCCCTTCCACATTTTTTTACAGACCCTAAAATGAAGGGGTTTTTTTTATATATAATATATTTTGAAGAACAATTGCGACTTGGTCGAAAGATACCAAATTGATACATTATACATTATACATTATAAGAATGCACTCTAACGATATCGAATTTTTTTTATCTAAAGAATCGGCGCCAACGACAATAAATAAAGTCTGTTTGCTCCTATTCTCTTTTGAAAAATGAATTTCGGGAAAAGAAATCAAAACATATTTAAAAAAAATCTTATATTTTATTTTTTAAACTTGATACATTTCTTTCAGGCATTGCGACCACCAGTATATTTTAAACATTTTACACCAGTATATTTTAACGCAAAATTCTTAACATATTTTCCATATCATACAGTATTAGTAATATCTAGATTATGTAGAGAATCCATATCTTCGTAATCAGCACCCAGGATCTCAATGGTCAAGTCGCTATTGAGTATATCAACTAGCTATTCTCGTTTCTTAAATCCTTTAATCCGTATAAGAGATATTATTAGAGGTTATTATTGTCATCATACTTTTCCACACCAATTATAGCCATTGCAATCAGGCGTTTCACCTGTAATGGAATCATCTTGTCTTCCCATTGCAATCCATGGTGACAAGCACTCAGCCAGGAAGTCCTTTTTGAATTTTGTCAAGAAATTCCATGGCATGTGACATGTAAAAATGTTATGAGAAAATGGCTCCATTTTTCGACATCGTCAATTCCTTGACGATAAATTTTCTTCCAACAATAAATCCTTGTATAAACAATCAAATTAGGCATGCATTAAGAAAGTGAGTTTTCCTTATGTCATTATGTTTAACGATATTTCAAAGAGATTTTAAATCGATTCCAGAGAATTAAATCGACACATATATCCCTTTGTTATTGAATTGTCATGCTTACTATTAGGTGTACAACTTTCCTTCCGCCGTTTTCCTATAGATGGCTTTAGCGGTAAATGGTGGTCGAAATAAATAGACGTCATACAATAAACTTGGGCATCTGTCAACATAACCCCATAGAAACATTAGTCGATTTGTATCTGCATCATAAAGTTATTCTCGATTGAAAATGTCAGTTTACGAGCCAAATTCTCGTCATTTGCGGGAGGTTTTAATTTTTTGTTTCAATATGAAGAAATCTGCGGCTGAGACTCATCGAATACTCTCAAATACTTATGGTGAGGCCGCTATTAGTGAAAGAACGTGTCGTGAATGGTTTCAACGCTTCAAGAACGGTGATTTTGACGTCCAAGGTCATGCTCTGTATTTGGTGGGACCAGCTTGGCGTAGTGTATTATGAATTGTTAAAACCGACTGAAACAATCACAGGCAATCGGTATCGAACGCAATTGATGCGTTTGAACCGAGCATTGAAAGACAAACGGCCGTAATACAACGAGAGACACGATAAAGTGATTTTGCAGCATGACAGTGTTCGACCCCATGTTGCGAAAGTGGTCAAGACATACTTGGAAACGTTGAAATGGGAAGTCCTACCCCACCCGCCGTATTCTCCAGACGTTGCTCCCTCTGACTATCACTTGTTTCGATCAATGGCACACGGCCTGGCTGACTAGCACTTCCGGTCTTATGAAGAAGTAAAAAATTGGATCAATTCGTGGATAGCCTCAAAAGATGATCAGTTTTTTCGACGCGAGATTCGTACGCTACCCGAAAGATGGGAGAAAGTAGTGGCCAGCGATGGACAATACTTTGAATCATAAATGTATAACCAGTTTTTTACAATAAAGCCTCGAATTTCGGAAAAAAAACGGCGGAAGCAAAGTTGTACACCTAATATAAGTAGTTTATACTACTGTACTTCCATCCATGATTGCGTTTCAAGATTGAAAAGAACTTTATTGCGCAATTTACAGAATTATCTATGTATGTATGTAAATTCGCATCTAAATGTTTAGGCAATTAGATCAGCTTTAATCGAATATAGGATTTCTTATATTTAATTGATGGAATTGAAATTTATTTATCTAATTGAAGAGATTTTTTTATATGGTTTATAACGTATAAATAAATTGTGTGTGAGTGTGTGTGTATGTGTGTGTGTGTTTATGTGGGATGAGATGGTGTGGTCAAAGGAAGGGAAAACCTTGTCGATTCGGCGAAGGTTTCAAGTGATTGAAAGATCTCATCGAAGGATCTGTTATCCTCAAAAGGGACGGGGGAGAAAGAGAGAGGAAGTATAACGGACTGTGGGGAGTTTGTCAGGGTAGGAGAGTAAGAAGAGGAAAGGAATTCAAAACCTAAGGGTGCAAGATCGTCCTCGGTTAAATCCATCACAGGGATCGCTGAGGGTGAGATCTTCTTCCGAATAATTGGCTTTTTATGAGCCTTCTCCAGTTCATTACGGGCCTCTTTGGAGATGAAAATTCTCGACTGAATTTTCACGATTATTGGGATTCCTTTTTTTTGTGCCTTAATTTTAGCTCACTTTCTTTGACCCGTTCAATGCGCTTTACCATCTATATTAAAAATTTCTCTTTTTTAAGTTGTGATATCGAAATTAATGAAGAGTATTTGGATTGGAAGAGATAACTGAGGAAAAGAGAAAGAAAAAAGAACAAATAAATGAGAGAAAATTTGAATCACTCGAAGCGCCTTATCGTTGATTCCGTCCAAAGACGTTAATTCTTTGGTAATTAATAATCATCTAAAAAAAGCTTTTGAGTCTTTACATGACTGGTTGAGTCAATTCGATTCACTTAGATTTGAAACTTAATAAGACTTAATATATCATTTTTCACAGAACCAAGAAAGTTTAAATTCCGAATAGTATAGTATATAGTATAGAACTAATCAACCAAGTGATTCCATTTAATAACTCGATTAAATATTTAGAATTGATTATAGATTACGGTTTGAGATGGATCATATAAAATTTTTGAAAATTAAATCTAAACAATATATGAATATATTAAAATGGATCTCTGTCTCTTCATGTCTCATAAATCAGTTAAGTTTATTAACGCTATTTTGTTGGTCCAATTTGAATAGGATGCTTATTGGTATATTATTATAATGCGGCCAACTCATACATTGAAACTATTAGTAATTTATTAGGTGTTGCATATAAATTGACTTTAGGTCTGCCTAAGGTAGCGGCAAATAGAGTTTGCTGGAGATTATCAGACCAAAGATTTCAATGTAGAAATCAAATCTGAGAGCTTTCTATTTAAATGTATACAATTAAAATATAATAAAATTAACAATAAACTTGACTATTTTGCAAAATTAATCAATAATGGTAAGGTTGCAAAGAAAAATATTCCTTTTATACTTAACAAATGGAATGAAATCAAACATTTTAAACAAAATTTATATATTTGGGATATTCATCTTGCTTTTGCATACCCTTTGAATCAGGGTTTTCTAAAATTCCAGTGGATTTTAAGTCTGGCTCATTGGCAAAAGCTTGCGGCAATCTCAAGAGCGTTTATTAACTTGATTAATTTCAGAGTCCCAGTATGAGGTTAAAATTTTTACTGATGGATTAAGGATTGTTTGTGAAGAACATGATGACAAAATAGGTTCGGCGATATGAATTCCTGAACTAGAACAGTATTATTTATAAATTAAACCAACTCTCTAGTCATATGATGTTGAAGCATGAGCTATCTCTAAGGCCATCGATATGATCATAATAGGAGGTTTTGATTTTGCTAATATTTACTCGGACTCTCAGAGTTGTTTGAGGGCTATATTTTTGGGATACTCAAATAAGAGCAAATTGAATCCTTTAATTTCTGATATTCTAAATAAATTGAATTGTCCTGGGGGAAGTAATATTAAATTTACTTGGTGTCCCATGTTGTCATAATTGATAAGGTTGATCAGTTGTCTAAGACAGCATCTATTTCAGACCTACCATAAGAATAAAGTTGATTTCAAAAAATTATTTATCGGTCAGAACTAACGTCTTTAAGAATTTGGATATGGAGTTTATGAATTCCTTAAACCCTAATAAGAGAAAATATTTTATGGATTTAAATTCTGATTTTGATATATATTTTTTTATATTTTAAACTGCATATTTGCAGAAAAGATTTTGGTAGGGCTGTTAGAATTATAACAGGCTATGCTTTTACCAATGTTTTTTTGTACAAAATTGGCTGTAAAAATGATCCTAGCTGTGAATGTGACTATGAGTTGCAGGATCTTAACCATATTTTTTGGGCTTGCCCAAAATTAAATCTGAAATTAGAGATGAACTAATTCAAGCTCTATGTAACATTGGAATTTTCCCTCCTTTATCAAGTTCATGTGATTGTGTGATTGTTTTATCTAATATTAAAGCTATTAATTTTTTAGTAATTTTTGCTAACAAAAATAATCTTAGTCTGTAGTTTTATTTATTATAATTTTATATATTCATGATCTTTTGCTGATGAGAAATTTCATCCCTAGATTGACAACAGGAGAGCCATCTGAAGTCTCTTCCTTCGTGGGAACGAAGTGTTACTAAGAGAACTCTGGGAAATTTTTATCTCTCTACATAATATATATAAGCAGAACTTCACTGAAGAGGGATTTCACGCTTGATCTATAGATCAAGTCATATATGGTACTGTGATCCTCGAATAAGATCGGAAAACCACACAGAAGAAAGGAATTCTCTGCGCCACGTGTTACGAAGACCCCTATATAAGAACATATCATTTAACCACGCGACATTCTCTACATATCGAGCAGCTCCATATCGATAAGTGCTCCAAATGCTCCTCGCCTCTCTTCAACTTGATCAGCCACGAGTTGCGCAGACTTGTGCAGAGTGTAGAGGTTCATGCCCGCTTTGTGCTTTATTTGACTAGTTCCGACGAGCGGCTGTTACGATGAATCTATCATCGTAATGATCTCCCAAACCTGAAGCGCGTAAATCATCAACATTTACCGCCCCAGATCGCAATCAGCAAAATTGCTAATTCGGCTATATATACTTTCATATATAATTATATTTTGTACAATATATTTTGTATTTTATATATATATATATATATATATATATATATATATATATGTGTGTGTGTGTGTATATT
>NW_012130106.1:2191494-2207293 GCF_000143395.1 Atta cephalotes | reverse complement strand
ATATATATATATATATATATATATATATATGTGTGTGTGTGTGTATATTCATTGTTAGTTATAAAAATTATTACCGGCAAAATTCATTCAGCCCTAAAATTCAGCTGTAGGGGAAATATAGTGCAATGACAAAAAAAGCAATGTTTTTATTTCAGGTGTACAACGTCGATGTTGAACTTTTCGATCTTTATTTTTCATTTCATTTTCAAAAAAATTCTAATATAATTTCTTTAAATTGTTTTCTTAATAATTGCAAAGGTTACGCAATAAGTTTCTTCGGTTGCAATGAATTAAATCTTTTTTTGCACTAAGTAAATTTTTTATTTTATCTTTTCAATTTCTATTGTAAAATTTTATTTTTCATTTTTATATTTTTTACAGTTTTCGATAACTCTTTTATTCTTTTTGCAGTAATCAGATCTCTCGGTTTTCTCTCGAAAGTTGAAATTTAAATTATGTGAGATAGACGTAATATCTTTTGAATAAATTTACGTTTTTTATTTAGATTAATAATTGCTATTGAATCGATTGATTTAAATCTTGAGTATCAAATGTACCTGAGCCGTCATTTTCAATTGTAGTCCTAATATTATATTAATATTAAATATATATTAATATTGTTTGAATAGTTGTTATATCACATGAAATTTCGTCCAAGATACAATTTTCACTGCAGCTTACAGATTTACTAACATTATATATCTCTTCTGACTTTAACGTTGCGATATCAACCTGTGCTTTTTCTGCGATAAATGATACTATATTTTTATGTAAGTAAGGATGAAATCCTATTCCTTGCATAATGTCTTTTTTACTAAAATGCAAACTACACTTCTGTTTTTCTTTTGTTTTTCTCAGTTTCCAATTCGACAGCAACAATTCATTTATACAAATGATTTTCATCATTTAGAGAAAATCTATTTATATAGAATATAATACAGCTTTTCCCAATATAAAATTTCAATCACAATTATATTAATTATATTAATAAATTTATGGAACTTGTTTAGTAAAAGTTATAAATAGTACATTAAAAGAGAATGAAAGACTTTATTATATTAGCATTATTATACAAATAGTAAAAAATTTTTTTTTCCCAGTAAAAAATTTTTCATGAATATGTTTAAATATAATAAAATGTATAAACATGTATAAATATTCATAAATATTTATATATAAAACATTTATATATAAAATATGTCTATACATGTTCATATATCACTTTTTTGTAAAATTACTTTTTAGTGTAATACTTTAGTGTAATAAAAATAATAAAATACCGGAATATATTTTATATATTTTTATATATTTATATTTCATTATATTTATATATATTTATATTAATAATATATATATATATTGAAATATTATTTTTCAACTGAATTTGGAAATACTTGATTTTAAAATATTCATTGTCTCTAATAAATAGAAGCTCATGCTCATGAAGCACTTATATAAAAAAAATGAACTTACTTTCTATTTTATATCGACTCTTGCAATTTATCACACTACAAATCATTTTTTTATATTTTTGTTTTTCAGAATATAATAAAATGAATAGCCACCATGAAATAACATTTGACATTTATTATAATTTCTGTTATGACTAGTAGTGTTTTCACATAAATTCACGCGATACTCATAGACAGGATGCATACATACATATATGGGAACTAAAATAAAGACAGCTCGAAATCAAATTCATCCCTTTCTATCACAAGTTAGCAATCTATTCATATAAGTCTATGATTAAAAAGAGGTCATGTGATCAAAATGATGAATATATATATTGATGAATAACAAGTTCACGATGCTCGACATTTGACACTGCCACGTACCTAAAAGTACCTTAAGAGTAAAATGATATTCTCTGCGCTATGTAAAAGAATACACCCTGTGAGTAGCATTATTGATGTTGAGAGTGTGGCGACTAGCCATCAGAGATCCAACTCGTTCGGATTCGCGTGAGCAACCGCATTCCCCTTAAATAGAACATCAATCTAAATTCATTCCAGGCATTCAAGGCAAGACCCATTACATCACCTTACTGATGAATCTAGTAGTGAAGAACCAGAAAACGCCGCGATCGACTAAAAGCTTCGAGTTAGATCTCCTTAGTGAACATAAATATCAGACATCCACAAGAGAAAAAAATCGAACAGAAAAATAATCAGTGAAAAAATCGATAAATTAAAAAAAACTATCGGTGTTTTCGATTAATCGATAAAAATCCATCCTGTGCAACTAATTTCGAACACTGTTTTAAGATTATTCTCTCATATGCTTGTGGTGCGTACGCTGATTGTTTAATTACCACAAATATATATATGGGATTTACAGTTTTAATGCTGATTCCAAATGGCGGATTTTTCGAGAAGGGTTTCTGTGAGCAAGGGTGAGCAACTCTCGGGAGATTGTCAGTCTTTTCCAACAGGAGATACAGGCGTAAATATTTATTTTAAGGTTCCTACTAGTGCTGCCAGACATGCCCCGCACTCGTGCATGTGCGTAGTCTAAAGCATCTAGGGAATCCGTTCGTGAAACTAGCGTCCTTAGTCACCCCAAAGAGAAATAGAATTATAAATGTATAGAAATTAGACATACCTCTTATTATGAGGTAATTTCTACATTAACATTATTTATTTTATGAGAAGCTGATTCGGCATGTCTTGATAAATTATATCGACAATATTTAAGCGAAATATTACAAATTTTACACCAAGCTTTATTGTCATTCTCTGCCAACCAACCTTTAAAGATATATACCTTAAAGATATCAGTCTAACCAAAATCTTTTAAATTTTTGGATACATATCTTTTTTGGAGTCTTTTTCCTGATCTCCATTACGATTCATTTTCTGACTTAAAATATTTTACTTTATTTCTATTTTCTTCTTGGAATTCCTCGCACCTCCTGTTCAGTTTGGCGCGCAGACTTTCACATCTTACTTTAACCTAACCTAATGGTTACAGCACTGCGCGTTAAGCTACAAACAACGCACATGCGCGAGTGCGGGGCATGTCTATCCTACCCGGATCAAACCTGGGATCTCTGATATAATAATAGACCAATGCATCTGCTATGTTTGTGCTCTGCTAAATTCTTATATTGTAACGTCAAAAGTGAGAAAATAAACAATAAAAATTCCTAAAAAATATATTAATATGAAAATATTGGAAGTACGAATTAGTTTGATCCGTTCAAAAATGCATTTATTTCAAAACAAAATGAATGAACAGATCAAATTAAAGTATTGTCCATTGCTACCTACTACTTTTTCCCATCTCTCAGGCAATTTTCGAATTCCATCTCGAAAAAATGATTTGTCTTTGGAGGCGATCCAATTTTGGAGCCAATTTTCGATTTTTGCGAAAGAAATGAACCGGTGACTTGCCAAATCGTGCTACATGTTCCTTCGGAACAACCAGTAATCAGAAGGAGCAATGTCCGAAGAATACGGTGCAGTAAAACATCCCATTTGAGCGTTTCTAAATATTTTTTTAGCGACTTTAGCGACATGAGGCCGAGCATTGTCATGAAGAAGAATAATAACTTTATCATGTCTTTGTTCGTATTCCGACCGTTTTTCTCGCAATGCACGGTTCAAACGAATCAATTGTAGCCGATACCGTGCTCGTAATGAAATCGCCAGATTTCAGCAGCTCATAGTAAACAAAACCCTTTTTTTTGGTACCACCAGATACAGAGCATGATTTTCGAACCATGAATGTTCAGCCGTGGTGTTGATGTTGAGGTCGATGGCAACGATTGACCAGGCTTAGCATAGTATTTTTTCTTCTTGGGATTGTCATAGAATATCCAGCCTTCTCATCTCCAGTCACAATCCGACGCAAAAAAATCTTTTCTCTGTTGAATCAGCTGTGTTCGCAAATGAAAAATCGCCTTTCAACGTCTCTCAGTTTCAGTTCATAAGGCACCCAATTTCCTTGTTTTTGAATCATTCCCATAACTCTCAATCGTACAGAAACGACTTACCCCCAATGATTCTGCAAGCTCCTCTTGCGTTTGACTCTGATCTTCTTCGAGTAATGCCTCTAATTCTTTGTCTTCGAATTTTTTGGCTGTCCAGAGCGAGGCTTGTTTTCAACGCTGAAATCTTCATCTTTGAAACATCGAAATCATTCCCTACATTTATCAGTTAGAGCAGTGTCAACATAAACTTCGACAAGCATTCGATGGGCTTCAACTGCACTTTTCTTCCAATTAAAGCAGAAAATCAAAATCTCCCGCAAATGCTGCTTGGTTAACACAAAATTCGACATTTCAAACACAGTAAAAAATCAAAGTTTTTATATGAAACGCAAAGCGATAACTGAATATTATTAGCAGATGTTTAACTTCTTTGAAACCGCTAAAATCAGCTGTCACTAACCATTTACAACAGCCATCTTTAGGGAAACGGATCGAACTAATTTGTACTTCCAATATATTTTATAATGAAATAACTTACATATTTATAATCGATAGAATCAACTTGTAAATTATACTAAAAATTCTCCTTTTATATCGATAATTAATAAATAACCATATATCTGGAAATGAATTATGAATAACCAAAAATGAAATAAGCTATGTTTACAACTATAACAAATTAAACAACAACAAACAACAAATTTCAATTAAAATTAGAAAAAATTTTTATTATGTGTTTCCTCGTTTTTGACATTACAATCTAAGATAGTAGTGATAAATGAACAGTCTTATAAACACTGTTCAAACATTTAAAAATGATTACTTAAAAATAATATAGATTATAATGTTATTTATATTATCAGGAGACAAGATAGTATTTCGAGTGAACATACCATATCTTTTTATGGTATGTATTTATGATTCTCGAGACCCTCCGGCCTATAACATTATCGCATTCACGCACACCCACATATATTCACAAATAAGTTAATATAAAAATATTATATAAAAATTATTGAATTTAAGCTGCAGTAATACATGCAGCATGACATTCATTGTTATCGTATTGTCTGAGACATGTGCAGTGGCGTCAACATTAATTCAAAAGCAGCATCTTTTAAATTTGCACCGCGTAAATTTGCATCTTGTAGATCAGAACCAGATAAATCACAGCACTAAAAAAATAGCATATGTAAGTACATATAGATATAGCAAACGAAGGAAAGTATTTAAGGAATGTATTAAAATTTTTAGTTTCATATAGTACGACGAAATCAAAATACCTCTAAATCGGCACCGGCTAAAACAGCTGATCTCAAAATGCAATTCCTAAGAATAGCATTCTTTAATGTAGCTACTCGGAGGTTGACGGCTGCCATGTTACTGCCTTCAAGATTTGCACCTTTCAAATTTACACCTTCCATATTTGCTGACAAACCACCAGGATCTTCAAAATTACACGAATGCAGATTGGCTGCAGCTAGATTTGCACATGACATTTTTACGCACACAAGTTGTGCGCCTTGCAAATTGGAATGGGATAAATCAGCGCGCTCAAAGCAACATCCTGATAGATTAGCACCTGCCAGACTACAGTGATGCATAATGGCGTACTATAATATAATGAAAAGCAGGTAAACACAATGAAGGATTTTTGTTAGAACTATTTCTATCATCTAATTTGTTAGAACTATTTCTATTATTTGATTTGGTCAGTAGCGCATAATATGATTTTATTATATGTAAATACTTTAGAAAAAATTCTAGAAACACACCATACAATTATAGACTGAGTGCTACATCTGACGATTACGTTGAAGGATCGCATATAATCTAATGCAAAAAATTGCATTATACGTTAACTTATTTTATCCTTTAAATTATGAAAATTGCATTATACATTAGCTTATTTTATCCTTTAAATTATGAAAATAAACGTACCTTAAAATTAATATTTCTAAGATCTAATTTCGAAAGATCGGCTCTTACAAAATCAACTCCTTGGAATCTAAGTTCTGCGTTAGTTGATGTAGACATAATTGCTTTAAGTACATCTTTGCGAGTTAGAGACACAAGACCCTCTTTTTGCAGTTCTTCTTTTTCTAACATTGTAGTAAGGATTCGAATAGCGCCTTCAATGCCATAAAAACAAGCTTCTGCCAAAACTCCTGTATCAAAACATTAGTCTTACTATAATAAATATATCAGTCGTATAAAAACGTAAATAAGATTCATATATACCAGCTACGTTAACATTAGAATCAAGTATTATTTGATCATGTCTCAAGTAATTTAACAATGGTTCAAAATAAGTAGGACTTCTATCAATTAGATATGCTCCACTATGATCCTGTCTACTTGGTTGTATAGCATGCTCACTATATCCAGTTTCTGTAAACATTCTGTATAAAATGTTGTATTATATTATTACATTATTTTATAAAACAATTTTCTCTTTTTTCCTCATTCATACTACATTTAATATGTAGATTTGATATTCAACAACTAGTTTTTATACTTAAATTATTGTAAATTACCATAGATTTCATTCATATTCAATTTTAAGCCTTAAATCAACCAATGTTAGTTATAATTACAAATCGTATTATAAAAGTGATGATACTGAATGTAGGATATTCATGTGAGTATATCGTTTTATTGTTTAAAAAGTATCAAGATATATCCTCTGCCCAAAAAGTACCCGGAATTTTTTAATGAAATGCAAAATTTTAAATTTTTAAATAAATTTATTTTATTCCTTTCAAAAAAATCATCATTCGAGGCTATATGTATACTTGTGCCAGCGACTAACACTCGTAACTCTTAACACTCGTAACACTTTTCATAGGCTGCTGAAGATAATAGCCTTTAGTCCCTTCGTCGAATTTTTTTTTTATGGAATCAATCAAATGAAACTGTTTTCCTCGTAGTGATAATTTGTGTTTTGAAAACAAAAAAAAAGTGCCATATCTGGTGAATACAATGCATGGGCGATATTTGTTGTATATTTAGTCAAAAAGTCACGTACAAGAGATGGCATGTGTGACAACGCATTATCAATTATGCTTTAACCAATTGCGCTTGAATTGGCTTGAGCACAGTGCGGTCCCATAGTGTGGAATTGGCGCAATGCGGAATTAGCGGAATCATGATTGATCGTGGTTTCATTCCGCCGTTTTCTATTGCGTAAATTTATTTCTTTTGCGGATTCCGCCCAATACTTGCCTGTATGCGCGTGCCTGTATACTTATAAAAACCTCGTTAAACTGATTTAAGTGTCTTCTACAAGCGCATCTTCTTTTTCTTATTGGTTAGTGGCTTCTGCCTCTCATATATATTGAACGAAGACAATACGGCCAGATCACGTTGAATTGTACATAAGCATTCATAGATGGATAATGTTGTCCTGCAGGTTTCGGCGTTGCGAAGCGAATAATTCGCCGTTGAAAACGAAACTTAAAGAGACTCCGTCTCTCGCGGCGAGAGGCAAGTGACATAAAGTGCCGCTGGGACGGGATAGAGAGTCCGGGCCCGACGCACACGCGCTTGGAGAATACCGCGAGTTGACGCGCTTGGGGAATACCGCGAATGTTTGAGTTATAATAGGCGGTCACAGGTGAGACTAAAGCTTGCAAACAGGCGACAAATTTTTGCCGAGGGCTTGCGTAAGGCGGAGTTTATGACTTCAAGAGGATTCGATATTCGATGTTAAGCTTTGAAGTGCCGTACGAAATGGACATAAGGTTCTGTAATAGAGCAAAGGAAAATTATATAAGCTAGATCTTGAGAAGAGAAGCCAAGGGTAAAAAGGATTATCTATCAAATTTTTTCAGAAAACTTGAATTGGAATTATAATGATTGCTTCTCAAATGATTGATAGTGGTGATAGACATGCGAGAGATGAAAGTCATAAAACCATGATTTACCATTTTCAGAATAGAAGTTTTCAAAGTAATAAACACCCTTATTACGAGATGTCCTTCTGATGAAACTCTCAAAATTCAGACATTTTTTTTAGGAATATGGAATAAATCGGAGTACGGAGCTTTAAAGTTAATATCCGAACTCTCGCGTATTGCCCTTTTGACTAATTGATCTACGATCTCGTTATCTTGTATACACAGTGAGACGGGATCCAAATGAAGGCCATGAATATATTTCTAAATTTGGCCTCTTCAATTAATGCACGTATATAGTCAATGATATAGTTTTGTATCTTCGCAGAACGTCGAGAACGCTCTTTGAATCTAAGAAGATTACAATGCGATTCAAATTTCTGTGAATAGCTATAGACAATTATAGATGGCTCAAGCTTCAATCGAAAACACAGAAGCGGAAGAGGATATTAGATGTACAACTTTGTTTCCGCCGTTTTTTTTTCTGAAATTCGAGGCTTTATTGTAAAAAACTGATTATACATTTATGATTCAAAGTATTGTCCATCGCTGGCCACTACTTTCTCCCATCTTTCGTGTACGAATCCCGCATCGAAAAAACTGGTCGTCTTTTGAAGCTATCCACGAATCGATCCAATTTTTTACTTCTTCATAAGACCGGAAGTGCTGGTCAGCCAGGCCATGTGCCATTGATCGAAACAAGTGATAGTCAGAGGGAGCAACGTCTGGAGAATATGGCGGGTGGGGTAGGACTTCCCATTTCAACGTTTCCAAGTATGTCTTGACCACTTTCGCAACATGGGGTCGAGCATTGTCATGCTGCAAAATCATTTTATCGTGTCTCTCGTTGTATTGCGGTCGTTTGTCTTTCAATGCTCGGCTCAAACGCATCAATTGCGTTCGATACTGATCGCCTGTGATTGTTTCAGTCGGTTTTAACAGTTCATAATACACTACGCCGAGCTGGTCCCACCAAATACAGAGCATGACCTTGGACGTCAAAATCACCGTTCTTGAAGCGTTGAAACCACTCACGACACGTTCTTTCACTAATAGCGGCCTCACCATAAGTATTTGAGAGCATTTGATGAGCCGCAGATTTCTTCATATTGAAACAAAAAATTAAAACCTCCCGCAAATGACGAGAATTTGGCTCGTAAACTGACATTTTCAATCGAGAATAACTTTATGATGCAGACACAAATCGACTAATGTTTCTATGGGGTTATGTTGACAGATGCCCAAGTTTATTGTATGACGTCTATGATCTATTTATTTCGACCACCACTTACCGCTAAAGCCATCTATAGGAAAATGGCGGAAGCAAAGTTGTACATCTAATAGCTTGAATTACAATTACTTGTATTACAAATCAAGCTGGGAAAAGTAAATAAATAACAGAGCCGACGAATGTATCCTCCTCAGATTTAAATCCATCCATATGAAATACGATGGCTTGAGAGATCAGATCTCTAAAGGTGACTCGTCAAAGACGACTAATTGGGGAGGTCCAGAGCGGAAGAGTTTAAGAGCTTTAGGCGAAGGTTTAATATATAATTTTTGCATGTAATAATAGAATGAAAGGAATTCTGAAAAACAGAAAGAACGGTAATATACATATCATTTTTATACTGCCACATACGAAAAAATATGATTGCTGACGGGAAATTTTTTAGTAGATATGTATATCGTGAAAGGATTGTGGCACAGGTTTCAAGAGTTTTGTTATGACAGGATGATCCCGTAAAAATAACTTTGAGGAAGTATATGGAGACCAAGAATTTGAATGTACAAAAGTTTAGATTCAGTATGTTTAGGTAGATTAGATTCAGCATGCATTACATTATTTGGAGTGGATACGCGATAACACACAAGCAAACCAATCGCAGCGCTTGGTTTTGTAATTTTCCAAGATCTTGGTTATTGTTCAAAGCAAAGATAAGAGAAGCATATTCGTAAGAAATTCGAATCATAGAGTTTTATATATATAGAGAAGTTAAGAAGGGCTAGCGCCCCATCAAGTAATTCTAAGGGCGGAAATAATAGTTTAATTTTTCCTTTTGTTAATTACATATGCCATATGTTGCTCATCTGAAAGTTTGGGATTCAATATTATATCCAGAAATCTAACTATTGAAGAAGGGAGAATATCAGTTTCCCCCAGTTTAAAAAACAGTTAATGTGGGGATTCTTATACTTTTTGAAGAAAATCATCAATTGAGTTTTTGAGGAGAAGATCTCAAGGTCTCTGTTATTCATGAAGGATCGAAAGGTTATTTAAGGAACATTCTATTGATTGTTGAGCGACTCTGATGTTAGTGTGGAAGGAAAAGGAATATGACAATGTCATCCGCAAATTGAAGCAAGTGTATCAGATAATAAAGAATCGTTGATATCTCTAAGGTAAATATTGAAGAGTGTGGAGTTGAGTACTGATCTTTGAGGGGTGCCTTTATGCGAGTGATGAAGAAAAGAGATCCTCTGTACCACAAATTATAATATTGATGAATTTAATAAAGAAGGGAAAAAATTGATGAGATCTTGGATTAATATATGAGATAAGACATTGTCAAAAGCGGATTTAATATCTATGAATGCAGCCACAATGTCCTGATGAAGAAGATAGGCCTTGTGAATGTAAGCGGACAAGATAGTAAGATTGTCTTGGGAAGACTTAAATTTCCTAAATCTGAACTGATTGATTGGGAATAGGAAAATGAGAGGTGAGGAGAGTGACTTAGAGAGCCAATAAAGTCTATTCAGAATCATACGCTCTAGGAGCTTTAGAATACAGGATGTGAGTGATATAGATCGATAGCACCATAAGGCTTTGAAATTAAGTGAACGATAGAATGTGACCATTGAACAGAGAAAGTGGAAGATGAGATTTAATAAAGAGTAAGCAAGAAAAAAGTTCATCCGGGAGAGGCGGTAATCTATACCGTCCAGGTTGAGACTGGAAGATATCCTTACAACATGGGCGGTTCTGATTTCGTTAAGAGAAAAACGATGAGTCAAGTAAGAGATTTCGGATGTCCCTATCAGAGACAGTGGGTGTCCCCGAAGAACATGCAGGAGGACAGAATTTATTTATGATTTCTTGAATTTGAGAGATTCCGTTAATTGAAAGGTTATTAATGGGGAGAGAGGACAAAATGAGATGGCGGTTTTTAAAATGTTTGAGCATGCGCCAGACTTCCGTAGAGGGAATGCGAGAGCTGAGATTTTCGTAAAAAGTTCTCTAGCCCTTTCGCTTCTTCGAAACTCTCTCGACCGACTCCCGATATGCTTCGTAGTTTTCAGTAATTAGAATTTAAAGATATGCGGTCCGAGACCTCATCACATTCTAGAGTCGACCAGGGTGCAGGGGGAAGACCCCGAGAGAAGCAATCACTAGGGATGTATTGTTTACTGTTATTGCGAGAGTGTTTAGAGAGTAAATGATTCCCAAATGCGGCGAATAAAAGTGTATCTTTCTTCTGGAAAAACTGAAAGAACACTTTCCGAGATCTCATCAGCAATTTTCTGTGCATATTCCGCTAATCAGTGGTTTACACATAACTATTGCTCGCGCGTAAGGCAAATTTTATTAGAGAAGAAAGAAATGGATTTAATTTGCAAATTGATATTGATAGAAATAGGGAAGTGATCGCTGCCCCATGGATCACACCCGACGGACACATCGCAGAGTGGTGAAATATTTGAGGAAGAGAACATGAGATCAATAGTGGAAGGAGCTCTGATGGGATGATTGAAAAAGGTTGAAATGGAATCAGGATTAAGACAAGAGAGATTATAAAAGTCTGTCAAATCTGCAAGAAGAGAGCCCGCAGAATTGAGAATTCTAGGAGATCCCCAAAGAGGATGGTAAGCTCCAAGGAGAAGAACAGAATTAAAAGAGTTGATAAAAGAAAACAAAGAGTTCGCGATGTTTTTAGAAAAGGGGATATTGAGATGACGATATACAGCTATGATTGTGAGAGGAGAATCCTTAAAGAAGACTTGAATAACTAGCATTTCGATTGAAGGAAAAAAGATAAGTTTCCCAAGACTTGATATTTTATTGAACTACGTATGAGGACTGCCATATCTCTAATGTCTTTAATAATATTATTTAAGCGTAAACAATCGAAAAATCCTGAGTAGAATTAAGGCACGTTTCCGTAAGAATAAGGATATTCACATTTTCAATAATTTTTTCAAGTTTCTTAGAGACAGCACCGCGACAGTTCCAGAAAATTAATTTGATGAATTGAGGATTACATTGAGGCAGAGAAGAATAATGATGAAGATTATTCCATTTTGAATATTATGAATCAATTGACCAAGCATCTTGGATTTATCGTAAGTAGTTGCCAATTTATGGATCAAAAGAAGATGAAGGAATATTGCCAATGATTTTCTGTAGCAGATTAGAGAGGATAAATACGAGGTTTATAAATTCTGCGATAGAAGAGTTGGGGGAGAAGATGAAAGGGGAGAGGAGGGGGGGGGAGAGAGAAAAGATTGATAGGACTATCCGAGGAGTGGGGGGAGAGAGGAATAGAGGGCTCCTCATCTGCTATCAGGTATGATAAGGCAGGACCTGTGGGCATTGCGAAGATCTTCCGAAGGATCACCATTAAGCTCTCCTGGGAGGAAGCTGACAGGATAGTCGGGACGTTGAGGCTAAATTCTGTAGCGTGATTGAAAATTCTTTGGAAGAGGAGCCCGTACTTTGTCGCTATAGGATTGGATGGGTTCGAAGGTTTGCAGGTCAAATTCTGGGTTGATCCGAATAAATCATAAGGGTCAGAGAAATTGAGAGGAGAAGAAAAAGAAAAATGGGAAGGGAAAAAGGAAGAATTCTAGAGACAGCTATGTAATATCTGGGAAAGAGGGAGGAAAAAAGAGGGGTGAAGGAGGAGAGAGTGAAGAGTAATTTGCAATGGAACCAAGTCTGTTGCGAGCCTCAACATAAGAGACATTTTCAAGAGCTGCGTATTGATATACCTACCTCTGTCTGAGATACATAGGGCATTTATTAGAAGAAGGAAAATGATATTGACCACAATTACAGCATTTGGGGGGAAGATGATGACGAGAACAATCCTCCAATTTCACATGCTTGCTTTGTCCACATTTCACACAGCGAGCTGTGCTCTTGCATTCTGAATCGACATAACCGAACTTCAAACAAACGAAGGACATTAGGACACAAAGGATATATGGAAGCATCGGGAAGAAAGCATGCATGAAAGTGAGTGCACGAGGAAAATTCTGGTTTTGGAATTTAGCCAAGAAGGGTTGCGCGAGGATAAGCTTATCTTTTCCATCTTTTCGTACCTTGCGAGAGAAATAATCTTAATCGGAGAGGAGAACTCATTGAATATTGTTTCTTCAGAAACAACTTGCGCCATATTTTTTATAATGCCAGATCGCATGATTTTAAAAGAGGGGATAGCTGCTTCGAAGTTATGTGCTTCAAGATCCGTGTACAAAGACTGTTGGCCTTCTCAAAATTATTGAGAGAGACCAAGACCTTGTTGCAGCCTGCTAACTTAACCTCAACTAAGAAATTATTACCGACCAACTTTAATACAGTACGGCTAACTGTGATTAGATTTAAACGAGCATTACTTGAGTTTTTTTTAGAAGGATCACAAATGGCAAATCTTTAGAGAAGAATATCTGCAATTGTATCCAAAGGATTCGTCGGCGACCTGTCTTTGAGCTGAGCCTTCCGACTTATGGTAGAAGTTCCCCTAACAAATTCTCTTCCTCTGATGGGCGCTTCTTGCTGACACGACACGAGACCGTCATCGTTCTCCTCGTCACGAGTGGCCGAAGAAGTCGTATCAGCGTTTCCGCTAGAAGTCTTACTATTTTAAATCCAGATCTCCCATGGATTTCATAGACTCGTCTTGAATGTCAGATGACATAGACAGCTCCCCATCCCCCTCTAAAGGAAGGGAGAAACGAAACCTTTTCAAGTTTTTCGAATAATCTTGCAGCGAAAGATAGGTTTTACTTGCCGAAACTTCATCTGTAACAGTGCGTTGATTATTTTCTTTATTGAGTTTCTTACCTTTCCCCGCGACGTGACGAACGAGGACGTTAACGGCAATACTCCAACAAGTTGCATCACTTTAGTGTTGTCTAATCTAATTGGCAATGGCTCTGGATGTCTTATTAATGTTATTAATAAAAATGTCAAATTTCTCTAACGAGATCTTCTTGATGAGAACATAGCTCGAAAACGCGATAGGACTATCGGTCTGCTTATCATCCAGATTCGAGTCTGAGAGACCCGCGGGGGGAGGAGGGGCATTCTAAATAACATATAAGTTTTAATAAATTGTAATAATAAAATTGTAATGTACCCCTCCCTTTAATCCAGAATAAATCCAGTATAAATCATATTAAAACGCAACAGTTTACGAGATATTTAATTGTTTACGCGCTTTTTTATGCGCATTATATAATAAACTTCCCTTCATAAACTCGAGTATCAAGAATTTACACCTATTTCCTCATTTTTCTTAAATTTGAGCATATTATCATTCAAATATATATAATACATATATATATGTATATGTATATATATATATATATATATATATAAAATAAATAAATATGTATATATATATACAATATATGTATATTTGAATATGTTGTTTGCTATTTAACATTTTATTTGATTGTATATATTTTAAATTATGCAAACAATAGCATTTTACTAATGTAGTCCTTTATACGTATTGATTACTCACAGCTTCTTTTTTGAGATTTTTATTTCAAAATAATTATTCCTTAAATTAATTGTAATTCTAATATTAATTAATTTATAATTTACGTTATTATAAATTTTTATAGGCTGCCGATCTTATATATAGGATGTTTAGAAAATAATAATAAATCTTTTGCATAAGGGTAGAATGGACTAACTAAAAAGAAAAGTACTTTACCAATTTTAGTTAACAAGATCAATTGCTAAAAGTTGATGAAAATTGATCTTCAATAATTTTTATTCAAATATTATCAACTTTACAGAAAAACTGCAAAAGACAAAAATTGTTTATTTTCTTCTCATAAAACTCTACGAATTTTTTCAGAATTTTTTTATCAATCTTTTAATATTGCATCTTTTTAGTACTGTATTTTCTCATTTTTATCAATATAAAAAAATATGAATATGAAAAAATTCTAAAAAAAATTCTTAGAGCTCTATGAAAAGAAAATTAACAATTGTTGTCTCTTGGAGTTTTTTTTTTGTAAAGTTGATAGTATTCGAGTAAAAATTATTAAAGATTAAAATTATTAAAGAAGCCGAAGATCAATTTTCGGCAATTTTTAGCAATTAATATCTTGTTAATTATTGCGAAAATTGCAAAATGATACAGGATTTTTCTTCTCAGTTTAGTCCATTCTACCTCTATACGAAAGATTATTTTCCAAATACCCTGTATACATAAAGTTATATGTATACATATATTATATGAGTCTGTATACACATTTGTATACCTACATATATTCTGCACACTCTATTTTTTTAATTTTATAACCAAACTGTTTTGTAAACAAAACTAACTGTAAATATGACATATGTAAACAAATAATTAATAAGTAATTTGCCAAATGTTAATATAACTGTTGAATATAGTTGCAAAATATATTTTTATGTAACACTAATTTAATACTTTTATATTTGTGAAAATTATATCTTTAACAATTACGCTAACATTTGGCAAATTATTTATTAATTATTTGTTTACATATGTCATATTTGTATCTGCAATTAAATTCACAAAAACAATTTTGTTGATAATTCCGTATATTTAATTGTTCAATTGGACATACTTTTTACAGCATGTTAAATAAACATAGCTAATGTGATTTAAATTTGTTAATCAGATATGCGTTCTATATTCAAATGATGTTTAGTAATAAATCAAAAAATAAAAATTCAAGAAAAAAACTTTTTTAAATT
>NW_012130106.1:2177985-2191474 GCF_000143395.1 Atta cephalotes | reverse complement strand
AAAGTGATTTTTTTTGAAAAATAATTTTTTTTAAATTCGTAGAAAATTGTCAGATTTCGAATGCTTTACAGGCTATTTGATATGATGCATATTAATGAAATTATTTCTATTTTTTATACGAAAAAAGATTCACCATTTTAAATTTTATAATAAAGTTTAACTGTAAAAAATTGTTTTGTTATTAAGTATACATGATAACAATTCTTGAAGAAAAAAAATCACCCTTATAAATTGCTGTGCGATTGCTCAAAGAAGAAAAAATTAATAAAAATAAGTTTTCTGCAAACAGATTATTAGTGAATAAATGCCTTTTTGCAAAAACTAATGAACATTTCAGGCTTGCTCAGGACTAGATTTGTTTGTCATTACGAGGACTACACTTTACGAAAATTTCAAAGCTTTGCGTTTAAATCTCAATGTTTTTTTTCTACTAAACTAATAGATCGATTTTAATGTTCCACATCTCATTTTGTAGTTATTTCGAATACTTACATTTTTTACATTAATTTTTTTTTCATACAATCAATATCTTTCGTTTTATAAGCGAAAAACATGTTTTTTGCAATTATTCGTTTTTTTCGCATATTTTCTTCACAATTCTCGAGTCTCGAACATACGCATTTCTTTTCTAATGGCCTTTCGAGACTTTCGTGAAAAGAAATGCTAGTTTATAATTTTTTTTCTGGTTAAATTCTACTTCTATTAAACTATTCTTGCTCGAATTTATGAAGGGGAGGTATACTATATAATGCGCATGAAAAATCGTAAACAATTAAATATCTCGTAAACTGTTACGTTTTAACATGATTTATACTATTCTGGATTAAGGGGACGGGTACACTATTTAATAAAATTACTATGTTATTTAGGATTCCCTCCATCCTTTACTGATGTGTAGATCCGTCGAGCGACCGAGATTGATGAGAAAGCATATTCAGCCACTCGAAACAAGCGACTAGTGTGTGAGAAGGAGTTCGCTGTCTCGTTCACTTTCAGCGCGCCGTGGGCGAGCACGGACATGGGCTCGTGCTTAATTGTGTAGCTACTGGTTTCGTCAGACCGCCGTTCTCTGATTCTGTGTCGCAACTGTCAACGCAGAATGTTCTTCAATTCTTGGCTGAGTAGTCAGAAGACTTAAAACATCTAGATCTGAACTTACTAAATTCCTACACTCGATACCAAATCAAGGATAATTTACAACATCGCGACCAATGCCATCAATCAACGGCCTAATGCGGCCGAAGTAACCACACATATGTGTTGTCTATATAATATCACACAGACGGCTATGAACACTCATGCTCATTTGAACATTAAGTCCACTTGGCATCTTCAGTTTCATAAAAAATTCTTCTCAATCTTGTGTAATCAGTGTAGACAATCATCATTTTAGTTAGAAACTTAGACTTGATTAGGTGGCGTGGATGAGAATGCAAACTTTGCGGAGAGTATGTGAGAAAGAATAGCGAATAATAGGCGAGTATTGTGAATAATCAGATTAAGACGTGGGATTTCTCGAGAACAGGCAATAAGGAAGCCGAGATAGGGATAATTTGAGAGCCGATAGATAATTTGCATAGGAGGCAGGCGAAAGAGGTTATGGCGGGAAAGGAACCGGTTGATACGGCCAGCGGAGGGTCAGATAGAGGAGTCAAGGCGAAACAGGAAGCGAGGCAAAAAAAAGTTAACTGAGGGGAAAAAAGTAGCATTCGTGAATACTAGGGAAAAAGGTGAGGCGGATGAAAGAAGAAACTAAGTAAGATAAAAGATATGAGAAAGGAAAATACGGCTTGCTGGAAAGAGAAATTAGAGAGACAAAAAGGGAAGTATATAGCAGCATGGAAAGAGAAATCAAAAGTCTGAAGGAGGAATGGGCGAAGCAAATGGAAGAAGCAGAGATTAGAGTAAGGGGATTGAGAAAAGCAGAGAGTTGGAGGTCAAATTTGAGCAGTTAGAGGGAGGAGTTAGGGAAAGAACAGGGAGCAGTAGGAGAGAAGAGAGTAAACAAGAAGAGGCTAGGAATGGAGTAAGTGGCAGAAGAAGGTACAACACATATACAGGAGCAGGATCAGTTATTAGTGAGGAAGGACTGAGTTATAGAGAGGTTAATATACTGAAAAAATGGCGAAAGAGAGGAAAGGAGACTGAACTTTGTTAAAGGAATAAAAATAGAGGAAAAATCAAAAGGTAGGGAAAAGGAGCAGAGAAGAGAGATATGAGTAAAAGAGTGGATAAAGGAAAAGTTAGAGGTTGAATGTAATAGTTGCAATTAGAGAGAATGATAGCGTATATGTAGAGGGAGAAGAGCAAAAAAAGGAAATTATGAAAAATAAGCACAAGTTAAAAGGGGGGAGAATATTTATAGAAAATGACTTAAGGTTGGAAAGGAAAATTCAAGAAAAAATGAATAGATGAGTAAAGGAGCAAAGAGGCAAGAGGAAGTAAAAGTAGAAGTAGAAAGAATGAGAATGGAAGGAGATAGGTAGAGA
Source organism: Atta cephalotes (assembly GCF_000143395.1). NCBI lineage: Eukaryota > Metazoa > Arthropoda > Insecta > Hymenoptera > Formicidae > Atta > Atta cephalotes. Next base: position 2,188,985 of record NW_012130106.1, on the reverse strand, counting down.
TAGAAAAAGAAGAAGCGGAGAAAAATAAAGGAAGTGTAGGAGAGGACGAGAAGAATAATAATATTACGGACAAAGAAGAATTTCGACTGAGCCAAGAAGAAGCGGAAGAGGAGAGGAGAAAAACGAAGGTAAAAGAGGAGACAAGTAAGAGAATAGGGAATGTAAGCAAAAGAAAGAGGAAAAAGAAATATAAAAGGGGAAAGATAAGAAAGAATGGAAAAAAAATAGGTATAGGAGTAAGGGGAGAGAGAATAAATAATAAGAGAAAGGGGGAAAAGGAGAGAAGTATATTATTCTGGAATTGTACAGGAATATGGAACAAGGACATAGATTTTTGGAGGTATGTAAAAATTTTGACTGTATCGGCCTGTATGAAATATGTATAGAGGAAAAGAACATGTATAGAGGAAATTGGGATAGGTTAAAGGGCAGATTGCCAAGAAAACATATATGGGAGTGTCATTTTGCAAGGAGAGAAGGGAAGAGAGGTAGGATTAATGGCGGTTTTATAATATGGAAAAGAAACGATGCTTCTTTTCCATATTATATATGGAAAGATCACATTAAGAAATTAAGTAGAAAGCTGGCAGCAAGAAAGATATGAGGGGTGAGATTTAGGCGAGAGAATGTGCAGGAATGATTTCAGGAGATGGATCTTATTAAATATTTGGTGCAAATGTTATGGCTTATGGAGTAGAAACATGGGATTGGGAGGAGAAAGGAATTGGAAAAGATTATGATGGATTATGTAAGATGGATGTTTAGTTTGGATTTACCAAACTACACCTCAAGATATTTAATTGTGAAGAAGCTTATGGATAAACTCAGAGTAGGATGGGAATAAGAGCAAGAAGATTGAGCATAAAATAAAATCAAGAAGGATAGGAAATTTGACAAACGCGAGTTGGAAAGAAAAGAAGAAGAATGGATAGGGATATATACGGACAGGAAAGGATGAGGTATTAATAGGAACGGATGGAATATAGAAGCAAGGGAAGTAATATATGGGGAGAAAGATTTTGAGGATTAATTAACAAACAAGGAAAAAGAGGTGCAAAGACAGTGAGAGGACTGCAAAATTCATAAGGCAAAGTACAACGAGAGATAAAAGGAAATAGAGACAAATTCCAGAGTATTAGAGGAAAGGAAAAGAGGAGAAGAGGTGTAAGATTTTTAGTTTATTTAGGGCCTTACACTCTAAACGAACCCTGATTCCCGCACGGCCATGTAGTGCGGTCAATGGAAAAACCCCGCGCATTAATACACGCGACGCACGAATAGCGAGCGTCCAGCGAGTCCAGGAACAGGCGAGCAGGAGCAGGCACCGATGAATCAGTCTAATCTAGTCAGTTTAATGTAGACAACCTGTGGGAAAGGCACAGAATAAAATCTCTCTGTTTAAGGAAATCCTGATCATTCCTGTAATTTTCCTACAGAGGTGGGATTCGACTCAGAATTCGTACCGGTATTTGTACCGAAACATACGCGCTATAATATATCAGTTAGATACGCATCGAGTTACGTGCGCGGTTGAAAAATCGTTTGAAATTTCATTATGCAGCAGCATAGTACGTCGCGAATGGCCATTTTTGCTGTGTAAAAAGCAAGGTGGAAACGGGCTGTGTGTCGGTCTGCCACGATCGCGAGACTGAGTAACTATTGTGTAACTGAATACGTAAGTCAATAGTGATTACTAATACGAATGATAAGAGCACGAATTCTCAAGACTACACCGTGCAACTCAAAAATTGCTGGAGGCGAAGGATCTGTCGATCGTGGATAATAAGGTCTACTTGATACTACGTTTGCAAGAACACGATCCCGAAATATGGAAAATCGCCGAGGCAGAGGTGTTATCTACAGCACCAAATCTCTGTTGTGACATAGGGTCGCGACAGAGTACATATGGAGAAGATTCAGTCGCAGATCGTGAGTTCGAGCTCGTCCGACAAAGGGATCTTCTTCGACGCGAGATCGAGCTACGACGTGAGGCACAGCGCCAACCAGCGGAAGTCCTAGCATGAGCATAGACGGGGATTATCACCGTCCGAAGGGGCTCAAGGACATGCTGAGCGAATTCGACGGTTCGAGTAACGCCTTTCGGAATTGGAAACAACAGGTTGATTTTCTGCGATATATATAATCTCGATGATAACGCTACGAGAGTGCTCATTAGTTCGAGATTAAAAGGGAAAGTCTCGAGTTGGTTCTATTCAAAATCTCATATTGAATGCGATAAATCTCATGGAAGAGATGAAACGAATGTCCGATCATTCCAGCAAGATGGCTCTGAGAAATTCGAGCGACGAACATGGCAGGTCGGAGAGACGTTCAATGAATACTACCATGACAAAATTATCACGGCGATTCGTATTTCGATAGACACAGACGAGATTATCGACTACGTCATGTAGGGAATACCTGACTGTACGGTTACGCGATCAAGCGAGGCTGCAGCGTTTCAAGGATGCCGTCGATCTTATAGAGGCATTCAAGAGTATTACACTGAGGAACAACGCGAAGAGTGAGCGGAATTTCATTGGCGCTATTCACCAAAAGCCGAAGGAGAAAATAAAGACGGTAGCGAGCGAGCACACCGAGGTAAATCCAGCACCCCGAGGAATCAAGTGCTTCAACTGCAAGGAAAAGGGACATTGCGTGACAGAGTGCGTGAAACGCGAACCGTGAGCAAACCAACGGACACTCAACCCGATGAATCGGCGGGAAAGAGCAAAGCAAGCGAGGCGAATCTCATACAGCCGTTTGTAGGATCCGAGCCATACACGGTATCTGTAACATATACTGCGCCAGATAACAAAGGTAACATATTACCTATAACATATAACATATAACGTTTTCGTGCATAGCGATCGTCGACACCGGGTCGCCGATAAGCTTTATTAAACCAGAAGCGCCGATTAATTGTCGCTATCCCGTCACGAACAACGATTTCTGATTCAATGGCTTTCACAATTCGCGATTTATTAAAATATTAAGTATTTTTGAAAGATGTGTTAAAATAAATAACATTGATGTCAATATTAAATTCTTTGTTATGCCTGATGAAATGATGAATGGTGCTGCGCTGCTAGGAAGAGATTTTATGATACATCCAATCAGGCAGTGAAAATCGATTGACCGAGTGTTTGAGGTCACGCGAAACAAAACTGATTTGTCAGTTAACACGGATAATTTCGCCAAACAGATTTTACATATAGATTGTACCGACCAATCACTCAATGAGCCAAACTTAAATGTATGCGTAAGCGCTTCGTACAAGACAATAACAAGTTTAAAGGATTTATACCGAGACATATATCTGATAAACAAGAAGGAAGATTTGCTGGAAATGTTTCGGAAAATGTTCCGAAAATGATAATACGCTTAAAGCATAAGCAACCAATCAGCTTTCGCGTGCGGCTTTGGCACATGCCGACAAATTAAAATTAGCCGTCATCTTGGACGATTTAACTAAAGAAGATGTAATTCGAGAAAGTTTCGCGAGTCCGATTGTATTAGTTCGGAAGAAAGATGGTAACTTGAGGTTGTACGTAGATTACCGAGAAATAAATAAAATCTCGATTAAAGATAACTTTCCAATGCCATAGATGATAGACATTTAGATCGATTAAAGGGGAAGAGAATTTACAAAACAGTTTTCACCACATTAAAATGAATTCTCGATTAAATATTCTTCATTACACCTCTAGACCAATTTGAATATTTGAAAATGCTATTCGGGCTCACGAATGCCCGAAAATACCCTAGAGTTTTTCAACGATACATACAACAAATATTTAAATTAATGATCAGAGAAAGTCTTAATATATATGGACGATATCTCGATAGCTACCGAGGAAATGCGAGAGCACCTCGACATCCTCTGAAGAGTGTTCAAAATCGCACAGAAGTATAAACTTTGATTTCAGATAAATGCTCCTTTTTGTACGATTATGTATCTCGATACTTAATTAATGAAAATGATATTCAATTAAGCGCGGAAAACGTCGAATCTGTTATTACCCGATTCCGCGTAACACGAAAGACAGCGCTTCATAGGACTTGCGAGTTATTTTCGCAAATTTATTCTGAGGTTATAGCGAAACTGCTGTACGAATTGATTAAAAAAGATTCATCATTCAAATTCGACGCGAAAGAAGATAAAGCCTTCAAAGCGTTAAAAGCCTATCTAATCATCCAATATTAGCGATTTATTGTCCCGCCGCGAAAACAGAATTACATTGTGATGCGAGTGTGAATGGATTTGGTATTATACCATACTGTTACAACAGCAAGATGGAGCAATATCGTATTTCAGTCACCGAACGACACCGGCGGAATTTAAATATTCCAGGAATGTCTGATCGCTATATATGCGATTAAGAGATTCCACGTTTATTTGTCGGGCACTCATTTCAAAATTATCACAGATTGCTTCCGTCTTACCCTTAGCAGACAAAACATTAATCCGAGAATCGCGCATTGGACAATGTTCCTATAACAGTACGATTACGAAGTAATCGACTGGGTAAGCATATGGCGCATATAGACGCGTTGAGCCGATGTAACAGTATCTTAGTATTAGAAGGAAATATTTTTAAACAAGTATTATCTATAAAACAAAATCAAAATACAGAGATCAATAAAATCCGCAACCGGATTGGAAAAGGACAAAGATAAGCTATATGAGCTTAGAGATGGCCTCATATATCGGAAAATCAATAAAAACAAGTTGTTATTTTATGTACCGGAAATAATGGAAAACAATATCAATAATGACATTGTACGTGTCATGACGATATTGGGCATGTAGGAGCGAGCAAAGTAATCGCGAATATTACAAAAATCTATTGGTTTCCCGATATGCAGGTGAAAGTGAAAAGTTACATAAAGAATTGTCTTAAATGCATCGAATATTCCCCATCGAATGGACGACCAGAAGGATATTCACACAGTATTCCGAAAGGAAAATTACCGTTTCAAATCTGTCATATAGATCATTACGGATCCTTGGAAAAAACGAGTCGAGGGTATAAGTTTGTGTAGACGCATTTTCTAAATTTCTATATCCCTGTAAGACTACGAGTTCTAACGAAGCTATAAAACATTTAGGAATATTTCCGATACTACAGTAAGTCACGACGAATCATAAGCGATCGAGGTAACGCATTCACATCAAGTGAATTCAAGGATTTCTTAAAGAAAGAATACATTGATCATGTTCTGATAACCACTCCACTGATAACCACTGGTCCTGATAACCACTTCTCCGTGTGCTAATGGACAGATTAAGAGATTAAATCGAGTCTTAATGCCTATCCTAGCAAGGTTAAGTGATTCTCCCAATGGGACCAAGTAATTAGTCAAGCCGAATTTGCAATTAATAATACTGTTTGCAGATCTACTGGGAATACTCCTAGCCAACTGTTATTCGGATTAAAGTCAGTTAGGAGAGATTACACGAGTTTTTATGGTTAAGCTTAAATAGTCAGACAAAAGAAAATCTGGCCGAATTGCAAGAAGCAGCGTCGTGTAAAATTATAGAGAGTCAAACAACAAACGAGAAAACGTACAATAAATCTCGGAAAACCGCGACGACATCCCAAGTTGGCGATTATGTGGACATAATCAACCAAGAGATACCAAGTAGATACCACCGTTGATGCGAATAAAAAGCTAATCCCGAAATATAAAGCTCCTGTTGTGAATAAAGGCGCAAATGATACATTGTAACCGATATTCCTGGATTCCAGATTACACAAATGCCATACAACGGTGTAGTGTCCGCAGAACGAATGAAAACATGGATACGCGAAATCAATTAAAATTAAGATCAACGATTTAGCAAATAAGATTAGTTCTAAGCTGTATTATAATGTGGGATGTATCATTAATTAAGTAATTTCTATTAATTTTGTAAACCTTAAAAGCGTACGTGACCGAGACGCGTCAGGATGGACAAGTTGTAGGATTTTTAATTTATTCAGGGCCTTATACTCTAAATGGACCCTGATTTCCGCACGGCCCTATAGTGCGGCCAATGGAAAAACCCCGCGCATTAATATACGCGATGCACGAATAGCGAGCGTCCAGCGAGGCGTCCTGCAGGAACAGGCAGGCACTGATGAGTCAGTCTAATGTAGACAATCTGTGGGAAAGGCACGAAATAAAATCTCTCTGTTTAAGGAAATCCTGACCATTCCTGTAATTTTCCTAGAGATGAGAGCCTTGTTCAAATTAAAATGTGGGAACTTAGAGGAAGGTAATAAATATTGGGTAGAAGAGCATACGAGAAAGTGTATATTCTGTAATAAGGGAAAAGATAATTTAAAGCACTATGTAGAGGAATGTTCGGAAATAAAAGAAAGGTTTACTAAATTAGGAAAAAATAAGGAAGAGATCTTAAGAAAATTGTATGATGAGGAATTAGATGAGGTGAAAGGGGAAATAATAAAGAATTATGGAAAGAGAAGGAAATATTTAGATAATTAGAAACTTTCTATCATGTCCAAATATTAATCTGTTTGAAAAACCTATGCATTATTTAAAAACTAGACATCTAGAAATTTATCTAATAACTTTAAAATATTTATGTACTCCTGGCAATTCTATGCCAATAAAACGATTCTCTATCACTGAGTATATTTCCTGAATGAAGAAATTGTTTCCCAAAAATGTAAAAATTTTAAGTTCTTTAAATAAAAATTACAAACTTGTAATCTAAAAAAGTTGTGTAAAAAAACTTCTATTTTAACACATTTTAATTATAAAAAAGATTATATTCTAAAAAAGTTTATACGCAAATGTGTACGAATAAAGAAATGAAGATTTTAAATTCTGTTATAATTTTTATTTACTTTAATTATTTTTCAATAGACCAATAACAAAAAAAAACAGCTTTAATTAAATGTTTATAAATCGATTAATCGATTATCTTAAAAGACTAATTGATTATAATCGATTTGGATTTATTGACATAATCGATTTAATCAATTTTGCAGAATGGTCAATTATGCCCATTACTAGTATATATGTCGTTGTCTAGATAGAGTTGTAAAGTTTGTAAGTGAAGTGCCTATAATCAAATAGTTTTTTATTCCTGCATTAGATTGCACTAGAACTCTATTTCTCGCTTTCGACAAACGTAGTATATCTACCTCACTTTAAGTTCCAAAAGTGTACACTAGTTCAGCCATAAAAAACACACTTTAAAGACTTTAGACTAGCTTAATAACTTGTTCAACAATAAAATAGTAAATTCTGATTTAAAAAATCATAGAAATTTATAAATAAAAAAGGAATTGTAACAATAAATTATAGAATATATTATACTTCACTATTATATAAATATCGTTGTTTATAAAATTGACTTACATGATAAAGAACGAATATCAATTAACTACAATGTGAATTTAAAGTCAGACGATCTTGTGACAGATGTTAAAATTAATATGCTTTCGTTGAGCTGTTTTATTATTGAATAAATTGATAACATGAAGACTCTGCTAATATTTGACCGTGCATCTCACAAGCTCTACGACAGTTCATTCTAAAATATAACCATTATATTAATGACAAAGCTTAATTTGAATGTAAATCTAACTTTGTGATTGATTATAACCTGACACTTGAGTCGAAACGTACTGTACTTTTTAACACTGGATCGGATAAAGGAGCCAAATTGGGTCTAACGCGTAACAATCTTTCTAGGTAGACAAATAAAAATTCAATTATTTTATATAATTGAAAATTTTTTTACTAAAATTAAGAAACATGAAAAATGATGAAAAGTCACAAAAGAATATCACATGGAAGCAAAATTGAAAAAGTTATATTAGTTTGAATTTTGCGAGGAGCCAAATTGGCTCCTTCTTTCAGTTTTTAATCAATAAAACGATATTTATGCGAATGTTTATGTGAATATCTTCTGTATTGGTTTAATGTTGATATTTTTATTACACGTTACACGATTTATTTGTTCTGACACATTAATTCTCTCACTTGATCTTAAAAAAGTATGAGAATATTAATTTAAAGTTCACACACACGTGCGCGCACCATACATCCATCCCAATAGAAGCTGATTAATTAGAAAAAGATAATATACCTTGCTAACATACTCATAGGTTCTTTTTTGGTTAAAGTATTCCTAGTTGTGGTAAAATATTTTCCTCCAACATTCAGTGTAATCCATTCTGAATTCTTGCTTAGTTGATTATGGTTCAAAATTTTACTTGTATGTATAAAATTTTCCCCACTTGAAACATATAAAATATCATCATCTCTGCAAAGAAAAATTGAGAAATATTAATCCAAAAAATTTTATATCTAAATATTATTATATCTAAACAAAATATAAAAATAAATAAGCTTTTTACCTAATAAGCTTAATATCATCAATTTCACCACCTTGCGAAGTAAAAATTCTCTTTGCAGTTATTTCAAATTTTGCGCTAGCTGCCTTTAATAATTCATCTAACGAGTGAGTCACTACCAACACCTACAATAAATATAATACCATATCATAATAAATTACTGAAATTAAATATTTCAATCAAATATATTACTTTGAAAAGAAATATAGATACAACTAAATAGATACAAAAAAATTATGTCAGTATAATTTAATACAATAAAAAATATTAAATGAAAGATTAAATGAAAAAACTTTTAGGGAGAAAAAACTTTTAACAATTATTTCTTTATTTAAGAAAGTACTTGAAACAAAACTGTTGCAAATAATTCTCAAATTTAATCAAGGCGAACGAATAAATCGAAGAATAAATGTGAAATCAGTCAATGCAAGCCAACAAGTTAGACGTGTAAATTCATATATTTAAATCTTGAAAAGGACGATCTTATAGATGTTTCAATCCATTCGATTAGATCTTCTTCAGTGATGACAAAATCGTTAGTATAATATAATAAAATGTAAGAGATAGAATATAATAAAATTGAAGTATCGTTAACATACATTCATAATGTGATTTTAATGTTGTCTATCGTATCTATAAGTTAGATTAGTTAAAAAAACTTATGTAATATTGTTAATGATGATCTGTTAAATAAAACATGTTAACAAGAGTATGTGAGAAGCACAAAAACAATTATCGGTGATCATAGATAATGTAACGGGAATAAATAATAATAAGTAAATAGATACAAACATGTAAAAATTATATATGACAGGAAATAAAACACAGTTTGACATGAAAATCAAACTGTGAAAATGTCAAACTTTTTTAAATAGATCATATAATGAATCTAATAGTTCTATGTCCTACATTTACAAATCACATTGATTTGTGAAAGTGACGTTAATTTATCTTTTTGAATTCTAATGAAAGAGTTAAGCTTGTTAATCTCCTGTAAGCGAGTCAAATTGCTTTATTTGTCCTTGAAAAATTTTTTTAATTTTTCTGAAATAGATAGAATATAAAGTATCGTGAAAAATATAGTTATTTATGTCTGTCTATTTTTTATTATTCGTGTGAGTTTCATTGTCATTTTGATCTCTAAATTTTGTGAGCAATTTTTTTTATATTAAAAATTCTCTAAATTTTTTGAGCAATCTTTTTTGATGATATTAAAAATTAATTTTAAGGAGTATCTGTTGTTTAATAAAATGTTGATTATTCTATGGAAATTTTTTTCGTCAAAGCTAAGATGTGACAACATTAAAACTCTATTTGTTAATAATAGTATTTTTTGGCATAATGAGTGGCATTTTACATTCTATTACATTTCTTTTTAACATAATTTGTTTGCTTGTTAATAGTATAATATTATAATCAGGGAATGGAAGTAAGTCGTTACTTGTAACGAAATTACAGTCACAATTTTTTTTTAATTTTACTGGTAATTGCGTTACTTTCTTTTGATAACTGTGACGATAGTTACATTTTTTTGATAATGGTAACGAATTTTATAGTTACTTTTATCATTACTTCGCATGATTAGACACGGTTCGATTGAACGCAAGTTATTTATAGCGCTTGAGACTAGAAAGCCCCTAGATACCTATCCGCTGTGATTGTAGTCGATTTTAGAAAAGTAACGAAAAAGTAACAAAAAGTTACTTTTTCGAGTAATGATAACTGTAACGAGTTACTTTTAAAAATCGATAACAAGTAATGATAACTTGTTACTTTTTCTACTCGATAACTTGTTATTTTTAAAAAGTAACTTTCCATTCTCTGATTATACCTTACAACTTAATGATAAATAAATACTCTTGATTCATAATGCAGTTAGCAATGTACTGTTTTTTTTTACATCATTATTAATATTATTATATACATATATAGAATGTTCATCATCCGTACAATTTCTCAGATTCGACAGTTAAAAAAAAAGTTAAAAGGTCAATATCTGTTTCACATAGGCTACAACACGCGATAAAAAAATATAAAAAATTTGTTTTTATAAAAAATCAAGATTTTTCATAATCATCTTAAATTTTTTAAATAGCACCATACAATTTTTTCTATAATATTGTAGGGATCTTCAAGACAAATTAAATTACTATTGAAATGTCATTTCGTTGTTGTTTTATTGATTTTATTAATACTTAATTTCACATTTGTAACATTATTTGTAACGGCAGTATTTACAACATCTGACTAGAATACAGAAAACACGCACGCACGTACATGTACTTAATAAATTTAATAAAATTAAAAAATATAAAAATATAATATAAAAAATTTTTTAATTAAAAATATATATAAATTAAAAATAAAAATTAAACAAGAAATTAAAAAAAATTAAAATTAAAAGAAACAAATTTTTAAAAAACATGAAAATTAAACGGAAAATTTTTTTTTATTAAAATTAATAATTAAAAAATTTTTTTAAAATTAAAATTAAAAAAAAAAGGAATTTTTAAACAAAGAAGAAATTTAAAAAAGCTTAAAAATCTGATTTTTTCTTAATATACTTCCGACTGCTGCTAAAAGTTAATTTCAATATAGACGGAAATCTGAAAAAAAAAATTTTAA
>NW_012130106.1:2167010-2177100 GCF_000143395.1 Atta cephalotes | reverse complement strand
TTAATTAAAAGACTTAAATAAAAAATTAAAGGTAATTTTAAAATTAAAAAAATTTAAAAAAGCTTAAAAATCTGTTTTAAAAAATATATATATTCCCGACTCCTGCCAGAAGTTAATTACAATATAGATGGAAATCTTAAAAAAATTCAAAACAAATTTAAAAAATTTTTTTTAATGAAGATTACTAAGTATGTAAATATGAAACCGGAATTTTTTTAACACACGTTTTTATATATGTACATGAAAACGATAAAAAATATTTTATTCGAAATATTGCCCATTGGTAGCTATACATTTTTTCCACCTGGTTGACAATTTGTGGATGCCACGCCAAAAAAATTATTGCTCTCTTGAGCCAAACTAATCATCTAGACATTTTCGTACATCTTCGTAAGAAGTAAAGCGTTGCTGAGCAAGTACATGTCCCATCGATGTAAATAAGTGGTAATCAGAGCCAAGTCTGGTGAGTAAGCCGCATGCGAAAGTATTTCCCAACCAAATGCCTCAATCGTTTCCTTGACCAGTTTTGCTATGTGTGATGGTGCATTATCATGAAGCAAAATCACTTTATCTTTTTTGATATTTCGGTCGTTTTTTACACAAAGTTTGATTCAAATTGATCATTTGTTGTCGGTAGCGTTCAGTATTAACGGTTTCGCCAAGTTTTAGCAGCTCATAATAGATCACACCTTTCTGATCCCACCAAACACAGAGCATTGTCTTCCGTCCATAGCGATTTGGCCTTGCAATTGATGTCGATGGTTCGTCTGAAGTTACCCATGATCTTTTACACTTAAGATTCTCAAAATATCCATTTTTCATCGCCAGTCACAATTCGATGGAGAAATGACTTTCTTTTGTACCTGGCGAGCAGCATTTCGCAAGTGGTTTTTCGGTTTTTCTGCTGTCTTTCATTTAGTTCATGTGGAACCCATTTTCCCATCTTCTGGATCTTTCCCATGGATTTCAAACGTATGGAGACTGCTTCTCGTGTCACATTCAAATGATCCGCGAGTTGTTGTTGAGTTTGAGCGTCATCCTCATCCAACAATGCTTGCAATTCGCTGTCTTCAAACTTTTTCGGTGGTTTTCCACGTTCTTCGTTTCTCACGTCAAAATCGCCACTTTTGAATTTTTTAAATCACTCAAAGCACTGTGATTTACCAAAAAAAAAGTAACATAATAAACCGTTAATAAATGTTATGGACGTTATTTAATAGAGAAAAGGAAGATACAGACAGCGTGCATATGCAACAAAAGATAAAGGTGTATCAATAACATAGACCGGAATTCATAATCCATTCTTAATCTCAAGACAATTAATCTTAAGCAATGACTAAGCTTCCACCAAGAGTTAGAGATGGGTTGGCGAAGAGTTAGAGATGGGTTGTATAGAGGACTCTGGAGGAATTGAAGACATAAAAAAAGAAAAGAGAAATTAAATTGTATCTCTGTTCCCCGAGGAGGTTAAAATTGGATCGCAAGATCAAAGCAATGCTATTGGGTTGTCCGGAAAGTTCGTGCCGATTTTGAAGGAAAATTGAAATGCAGAAGATATAAATTTTAGTATACATTTATTAAATTATATAAGTGCCATTCTGTTCTACAACTTTTCTCCATCTTTCAGGAAAATTCCGTCCTTCCAGAATTTCTCAAATTTTTCAGCGAAAAACTTTTCTAAGTGATTTTTTACTTCGATCAAAGAGTTTTTCCATTAAGAAAATTTTAGTGATTGAAATAGATGGAAATCAGAGGACGCGAGGTGAATATGATGGATAGGGTAGAACATCCCAATCGAGCTCCAATAATTTTTGTCGAGTTATCAAAGACACATGAGACCGCGCATTGTCCTGATGAAACACAACGCCCTTCCGATTCGCTATTTCTGGACGTTTTTGTTCAATTGCTGTCTTCAATTCGTCTAATTGAGAACAATACTTCTCTGAATTTATCGTCTCGTTTGGTAAAAGCTCATAATACAAGATCCCTTTCCAATCCCACCAGACACAGAGCATGACCTTCTTTGGATGAATACCGGCTTTTGGGGTGGCTAAAGATGATTCATTCCGCTTTCTTTTTCACTCAACATTATTGTAAATGATCCATTTTTCATCCCCCGTCACTACTTGCTTCAAAAATGGTATCTCCTCGTTGCGTTTATAGAGCGAGTCGCAAATGGAAATGCGATCCATCAGATTTTTCTCCGTTAAATCGTGGGGAACCCATACATCAAAACGGTTTATGTAGCCAAGCTTCACAAAATGCTCGTGAATGGTGGATTTTGACATATTTAATATTTCTGCTAATTTACGTGTCGTATAGTGTGGATTATTCTTAGTGTTTTAATCTGATTTTCGTCTGTGGTGGAGGGCCTACCCGGGCGTTCTTGATCTTCAAGGTTGAAATCACCAGCTTTAAACCTAGCAAACCACTTCCGCACAGTTCTTTCAGCTACAGCATCTTCGCCATAAACAGCGCATATTTTGTTTGCCGTTTGTGTAGCATTTTTGCCTTTCCAGTAAAAGAAAAGCATTAAATGCCTAAAATGCACTTTGTTTTCTTCCATATTCAAAGGCGTATAAAACTGACAAAAATTAACGTATCGCAACCAAATTTTTTTCCAAGTGTATGTTTGAAGTATCGTCTTTTACGATATGTACGCATGTCATTTGTTTTCAATCGTTCTGATATATTCGGATCTGTCCTTATGCCACCTACCAAAAATCAGTACGAACTTTCCGGACAACCCAATATTATGACTCATTAAAAGAATTGGCAATCCATACAGGGGACTGTAAGAAGAAAAAGAAGAAGATGGGTCGGAGTATGGGAATTGATTAATCACAGTCGAGTATTCCCCTCTTACAATCGAATAAGAAGGGAATGCTCGACTGTGGTCAGTTCTTACACTTTGACCATACATCGATTAGTCGATTGGTGATGACACTAATAATATATGTGCAGCTCGAAATGCGCGAATAGCCATCAAGAAATATTCATCATATATTAATAATTAATATATTATTACTAAGTATTAATAAAAAAAAGTATTTGTAATTATTAATAGAATGTATATATAGATATACATTTTTTTCTTTAAAAAATTCTCTTTTCTATTTATGTTATATTAATCTAAAATTATAAAAAACCAGTCGGGAGCCGCCATATCAAACATACTGTTTCTTAAACATATGTTTTTGTTATAAAAATTTCTGTATTTAATTATCTAATTAGTAATAAGGCTCATAAATTTCAGAAAAATAAAGGAAAAAGAGAGTTATGAGCCAAAAATTATTATATAAAAACAGAACAAGATAAGTAGAAAGTACAAAAAAAAAACAAAAAGGAAACAAAAATGTTTTAAGTTGAAATTTTAATAAAGAAGCTAGCAAGAGGAATATAAATGAAAATATAGCGTAAGATTGATCAATCTTATATTTTCAATTAGTTTAATCTTATATTTTCAATAAGCTCAATCGCTATATTTTCATTTATATTACATGTGTTTTCTACAGGATCATATTCATGTTTGCGTTCTCCGTTCACTTATAATCGAAAAATTCTCATTCCTTTTATCAAATTGACAGCAGAAGCATATAATAAATGACTGCAAGTAGTTATCATTCGCATCCTTTCCGTTATACATTATAATTGTAATATTACGATAATTATTTTTATGTTATCAGCGTTTTACCTTAGAGAGCGAAATATTTATTGTGAAATATTATGTTTTGTTTATTTTCCAACCTTTATTTATTGTGTTTTTATTATTGAAAATGATCCGATCGCGATCAAAATGTCTATTGCTAGCATTCTTTATTAAAATTTCAACTTAAAACATTTTAGTTTCCTTTTTGTTTTTTTTGTACTTTCTACTTATCCTGTTCTGTTTTTATATAATAATTTTTGGCTCGTAATCCTCTTTTTTCTTTGTTTTTTCTGTATATAGTTATAGCCAAGTGTAAAACTATAACAATCAAATATATGTATTAAATAAAGAAAATTTTATAACAAAAAATATGTAAAAAGAAATCTCGAAGGAATACTACCAGATATCAACAAATCTTGGTCTCTTCTCAGACCATTCTCCGCTGATAATCAATCTAATAGAGTTCTGAAACCCTCTTTCCCTTCTCTCTTGTTTTTTTGAAAAGAACTAATTAGGATCTATTCCGAGAACAATTAGAATTCTCAATTCCCATTAAGGTTTCACTCTAAAGCAAACACGATTTAATTCAGGCAGTTGAAGATTTCAACAATCATGTTCAACGCGCAGCTTGGAACTCTATATCGTGCATTAGTGCAACGAATACAATGAACCTATACCAGTCAACATCCATTGCACTAAAAGATAAACTCTCGATTAAGAAGAAAAAAGCAATGGCAGATCTATAGATCTCAATTAAAAACAAAATTAAATAAAACTATTAAAGAATTGAAAAGATTATTAGATGAAGAGAAAAATACAGACATACTTAACAATACATACAAAATCTAAGTCCATCTGAAGCCTCTGACTACTCATTGAAAGGCTACTAGGAAATTGAAACGATCAGTTCGTAAAAGTGACGAATTTTGAGCTAAAATCGATCAAGAAAAAATTGATAATTTTGCAACCCATTTTATGGAAGTTTTTTTTCTCTAATATTATAAGAGCGAGGAGAAAATCTGAGAGATTTACTTCCTCGTGCCTCGAAGTTTGCCAGGAAAAGTCTGCTCATCCAGGAACAGCAAGAATAAAGTAGACTAATCATTTCTAAACACTTGAATGCAACCTGGGCACCAGGTTATGATCTAATTACTGATCATGTGCTTAAAGAACTACCAGACTCAGCTATTCTTTACATCACACATCTCTTTAATGCAATTCTTCTGCGGTTAGGATTCTTTCCGCCACAATGTGGCGCAAATCTGATTCAAAAACTTAAACGCTTGTGATATTAAATCCTTAGACCTATAAGCCTTCTACCAATCTTGCCTAAAACTTCTTCGAAAAACTTTTTCTTCAAAAACTTATGCCAATTATAGAGGAAAAAAACTTATTCCTAACCATCAATTTGGTTTTCACAACAAACACGCCACGTTGAACAAATTCATAGAATAGTAAATAAAATACTACAAACTTTAGAAGACAAAAAATACTGTTCAGTTGCATTTCTCGACATATCACAAGCTTTCGACAAGGTCTAGCCTTCTATAAAATCCAACATCATCTATCAAAGAGTTAATAATATAATATTATAATATTTTTAAAAGCTACCTCCATAATCGGTACTTTCTCGTAAAACAAAATGACGCACATGCAGGCATCCAAAATCTCAGGTATCCCACAGAGGTATTCAGAAGGCTGGATCCGATTTTATATTTGTTATTCACAGCCAATCAGTTCTAATAAAGTTTCTAATATTTTCACAGTAACATATTATATACAGATGATACGGCCATTCTCGTAATACATAATGATTCTAACATGACTTCAACAACTCCTTCAAGAAAACTTATTATAATACAAATACAGAACTGGTTGAAAAGATGGAGAATCAAAATAAATGAAACGAAGTCCGCCCATGTCACATTCATTACTCTTGCTCCCCTGTTATCTAAATCAAATTAAAATCCCGCAAGTCTCTGAGGTTAAATATCTTGGCTGTATCTAAATTAGGCGATTAAACTGGCGAACCCACATCTTCACGAAGCGCAAACAGCTGGAACTCAAATTGTATAAATATTATTGGATGCTGGGAAGAAATTCTCAGCTGAACCTCGATAAGCTGCTAATCTATAAAACAATTTTGAAACTGATCTGGACATATAGTGTCCAATTTTGGAGTACAAAATTAAATTCAAACTTTAAAAAATACAAAGATTCCAATCAAAGATGCTCAGAATAATTACCAATCGACCAATCACTAACGAAATATTGCACCGAGATCTAAAAGTATTATGATAAAAAACACAATCTGGAATTTCTGTATCAATTACGCGAGATTGTCTCTATCCATCCTAACAGCGTTGCTATGGGCTTCACAAAGAACAGAGAAGTAGTACGAAAACTAAAAAGGAAGAGATCTACGGATTTAATCGACTGATTCGCTCGCCTCGGATTAATTCCGAGCATTTTAATGTATAAGAATATGATAGAAGTCACATATTTTGCTAGCCACCTATAACTCATTATCTTAAATATTACTGAAAATATTTTGTTAGTGACAGCTTGCAATAAAATTGTTTAAAAAAAAAATATGCTTTCATGTACCCATGAGTCAAAATGCTCTTTTCGTTTATGATCATTTCAGATATACCACAAGTATGTCCATAATAGCTGTCTGAAAATTTCACGAAATTATCATAAATAATAACAAATAATACAATAATTAAATAATAATAATAAATAATAATAATAATTTAATAATATAATAACTAAATTGATATAATGTATTGAGTGATATCATAAAGAAAAGTCCATATAAATAAAATGGGAAATAAAAATGAAAATAATCAGAGTTAAATGAAGTATAAAATTGTATGCAATAAATTTTTTATTAATAAGAAATTTATATTTATTCATTGTAATAATTATTTAGAGTACGGTCATCATCATGAAATTTGATAAAAATATTCTCATTCGACATGTTTTCACTCAAAATAAAAGAATTTGACAAAAAAAACGCTTCAGGAAGCAAATTATTAAATGTAAAGTTGAGCTATGTTGGAAAACATAGTTTATCCTTGTTAATTGGATAATAAGATAATACGAAATCACTCGGGTTACATTACACAGTTCAATAACTATTCAGGTAAAGAAAACTCGTTTTCCTAACCTGAATAAACGCTAAAGATAGACTGTCTCGTTTTTCTACTACATTCTCATTTCGAATGGGGAAACGTATCGAATGAACATATTTTTATCAAGTTTTGCGATGACATCCATATTTTAAAATGCTACATTTCAAAATGTTCTCTCCGAGGAAAATTTTACTCGAAATACTCTACTAGTATACGTTATATGTCCTAAATATTTTGAATAAAATTTTCCTTGGAAAGGATATTTGAAATATAACTTAAGTAAATACATTTATTATATTTATATCCTGCTATTCCATGTTTAAACCTTTGCATAAGAATGTCGCTAAAGTCGGATTAATCCAACTTTTCAACAGTGTCGCTGGCGACAAGTGGACAATGATTGAGAATTCAGTCACGTGATCATTTATCGCTGCGACATTATGAAATTGCACCTTAAAGTTCCCTACTAACAATACGTTTCATTGATTAATCGGTTTAGTTTCTAGATTTAGCCGACATTCAATTAAAGAACGTGCATACAACGAGAGAATTCATTTTTAACCAAAAACTCATGTAAACGAAAATATTTTTAATTATTAACAATACAATTATTGATAATTATATTTATAAAGTTATAAACAAGCTATAAAGTTTGATCAATAAGAAATCTATAGCCAAAAGTTAATAAGACTCCGTTCAACAAAAGAATGACCTCAAATCGAACAAAAACTCGTCTGTTTTGCGTAGGTCTTCATAACATTGTCAGCATTACATTGCCTGCTATGCGTAAACTGAGGTCGTTTTCTTGTTGAACAGAGTATATACATTGTAATTATGGAGATATGCGCTTACAATCGATCTGCCTCGGTGAAAAGCATATTCCCTTCGTTTTTCGGGAGATTGGTAGCAATCGATCATAAAAATTTGCAATAAAATCAATAAGTGACATTTCGGTAATAATTTGAATTAGTCTTGAAGACGCCAATATGATTTGAAGATCTCTACAATATGATTTGAATTCGTCTTGACGACTTCTACAATATTATGGAAAAAAATTGTATGATGCTATTTTAAAAAATTTAAGATTAAATTATAACTTTGATTTTCTTATAAAAACAAATTTTTTTAATTACGTATATTGTAGGATTAAATGAACTATTGTATCGTGTTCAGCGATTTAAAAAAACCACATTTGAAATCCGGATTAAACCATTTTTGCATCAAATTAAACATGTATTAAGGAGAATCGAAGATTTGATTTAAAAATCGTTCACTAGCGACTTCTAAATCTTTTAATATTTTTTAATAAATATTTTTAAAAATATTTTTTAATAAAAATTTAGAAGTGTTCTTTTGGCATAAAATGGAAGCTTTTGAGCTAAGTGACTGATTAAAAAAAAAATTTTTTTTCCTTGGCAGTCCTATACAGAGTGTCATTAAAATACGATACCACGCATCCTGATCAGGTAGAGTAGACTGAATCGAAAAGTCCTCTACCATTTTGCGATTTTCGCAATGGTTAATGAGATATTAATTATTATTGGGAGTACAAATTAATTCGGTCCGTTTCCCTAAAGCTGTTGTGAATGGTTCATAGTGACAGCCGATTTTGGCAGTTTCAGAGAGGTTAAACATCTGTTAATAATATTCAGTTTCTATCGCTTTGAGTTTCATACAAAAATCTTGATTTTTATTGTGTCTAAAATGTCAAATTTTGTTAATCAAGTAGCATTTGCGGGAGGTTTTGATTTTCTGCTTTAACTGGAAGAAAAATGCGGCTGAAGCCCATCGAATGCTTGTCGAAGTTTACGGTGACACTGCTCCAACTGTATAAACGTCGAAATCATTCCCTACATGATAAATCATGTAGGGAATGATTTCGACGTTTCAAAGATGGAGATTTCAGCGTTGAAGACAAGTCTCGCTCTGGATAGCCAAAAAAATTCGAAGACAAAGAATTAGAGGCATTACTCGAAGATCAGAGTCAAACGCAAGAAGAGTTTGCAGAATCATTGGGGATAACTGAACAAGCCGTTTCTGTACGATTGAGAGCCATGAATGATTCAAAAACAAGGAAATTGGGTGCCTTATGAACTGAAACCGAGAGACGTTGAAAGGCAATTTTTCACTTGTGAATAGCTGATTCAAAGACAAAGGTTTTTTGCATCGGATTGTGACTGGAGATGAGAAGTGGATATTCTACGACAACCCCAAGAAGAAAAAATACTACTCTCGGTCAATCGTTGCCATTGACCTCAACATCAACACCACGGCCGAACATTCATGGTTCGAAGATCATCTGTATCTAGTGAGACCAAAAAGGTTTTGTTTATATGAGCTGTTGAAACCTGGCGATTCCATTATGGGCGATCGATATCGGCTACAATTGATTCGTTTAAGCCGAAAAAAACGGCCAGAATACAAGCAAAGATATGATAAAGTTATTCTTCTTCATGACAACACTAGGCCTCATGTTGCTAAAATCATAAAAAAATATTTGGAAACTCTCAAATGTTTTACCGCATCCGGACAATTGCTCCTTCTGATTACTGGTTGTTCCGAAGGATGCAGCACGATTTGGCAAGTCACCGATTCATTTCTTTCGCAGAAATCAAAAATTGGCTCCAAAATTGAATCACCTCCAAAGACGATTTTTTCGAGATGGAATTCGAAAATTGCCTGAGAGATGAGAAAAAGTAGTAGGCAGCGATGGACAATACTTTAATTGATCTGTGCATTCATTTTGTTTTGAAATAAATGCATTTTTGAACACAAAAAAACGGACCGAACTAATTTACTCCCAATAAAAATCACTAAATATTGGTATTCAATAATTTTTTACTCAAATACTATCAACTTTACAGAAAAACAACAAGAGATAAAAATTGTTTATTTTTTTTAAAGTTCTCTGAATTTTTTCAGAATTTTTTAATACTATATTTTCTCATGGTGGTAAAAATAAAAAAATGCAGTACTAAAAGTTGATAAAAAATTTTGAAAAAAATTTTATAAGAAGAAAATAAATGATTTTTGTCTCTTGCAATTTTTCTATAAAGTTGATAGTTTGAATAAACAATTATTGATAACTAATATTTTTAGTAATTAATATCTCGTTAATCATTGCGAAAATTGCAAAATGATAAAGGACTTTTCGACTCAATTTAGTCTGTTCCTGTTCAGGATGGGTGATGCCGTAATTTAATGACATCCTCTATATATATATATTAGATGTAGTAAAAAGAAATCCATTATTTTTCCATTCAATTTCATGCAAAAATAATGGATTTCTTTTTACTACACCTAA
>NW_012130106.1:2154699-2166120 GCF_000143395.1 Atta cephalotes | reverse complement strand
TACATATCAATCATATCCTTCTCTTACAAAAATCAATTTAATCCCGTTGATACTGAAATTATTAAACCAGTGCCTTTATACTAAAAAAAAAAGGAGATAATTGATTTCTATCCTTCACACTAGAAAATTCACATTAGAAAATTTGTGTTAAATTTAACACATTTCATGTATTCCAAAGGATCCACTCAAATATATGTTAATTAATAAGACGATGTTATGGAGTGTTTGATTAAGTTTTCTTCTTTCTTTTTTTTTAAATTTTATTTTTAACGTTTGCTAACAGTTGATTAATCAACATTTAATACCTCTAACAATTCTTTCAGTATTTGATATGAATCTTCAAGTAGGGTAGAATTGGGGCTAGTTGCTCATAAGGACAAATTATGCAAATTTAAATATCTAAATAACCAAAAAATATATAGATACGTTTATGTTTGTGTAGCACAAAGACAGAGATTACTGCGCTTAATACAATAATCAGTGTCCAGCTGTCAACAGCCAAACACGTGTGCGATCTTGCTGCAGGATGGATTTGTGGTGACAGTCATGCGATCACCGTCCAAGCGTTTCTCGCGATATGATTGTTTCGAGGGCTTTGGTTGAGAAAAATGAGATTTTCCCTGCTTTCCAAACTTTATTTAAACAGACCTCAGATGCGAATGAACATTTTACAGTAGATGACGAAAAGGAGCTCAACGGTGCGGTAGTGCAATAAAAGTTCTTTAACATGAGACGAGACGCATGCCATCGACGAAAACGTTAGAGCGGCCATGATAATCTGAGTGTTGCTAATTAATTACGCGCATGCGTCACTTAACGATTGACATCTCGCGGATCGATTCCTTATCGAGCGATGTGTCTAGAAGCCGTAAATGACATGCCACCCATCTTGAAAGGGTTGACTTTCAATATGACAAACATAAACTCGTTATCGTAACATAAAATGCAAACAGCTCTGATACGATTCAATATCACAGTCGTTGTACTAAAAATCAATGAGGATTAACATCTAAGTACGCTGAAAAACAATATAATAAATCATTTTTACCCAAAGTAAAAGAGAAATTTACACAAGACATAATATAATTAGAAGGTTGAAACAGTTGAAAACACTTAAACCTAAATGATTAGCAAAGTATGGACTAAGCTTCAATGTGTAATATTGATAGCTTAAAGGCCTGGCCTAGGAACTTTTAGCAGTCTTCACAGTTGCGTGCAATGCCATCGGGACCGGGATGAATCTGGACCCGCCCCATTGCCCACTGAACTGGGGCTAGGTTCTGCTGCTTTATGAGCACAATTGATTAGTTAACAATTGAGTTGCCTTGTTAGCCATACATTTGGTTGATGCTTGTAGAGAGTGAAGATACTCATTACTCCAGAATGAGCACGAGAAGATCGTCCCAATCGTGGGACGATCTTCTCGTGCTCATTCTGACCTTTAAACTTGACTTTCGCAGCGCCGTCAGAGATCCTTCTGAGATCGATTGAATTTTCCTTTGCCATAGTCGGCAAATCCATTATAGCCTTGACGTGAGTTTGAAAAATTACGCGCTTGTTATCATATTGGTCCCTGAGAACTTGACCACACGATGTCGTAATTAGCGTTCGACAATTCTAATGAACTGATTACAGCGTTTGTATCATCGGTGAGGACTCGTAGATATTGAAATCTTTGCGTATTTGAGAACGAGGTGTTGGAGTGGATAACTGAATTGAATGTATCGAAAAACGGGAATCATTCATTATTTGCCGGAAAAAAACTTAGGCAACCGATGGTTCGTAATGTCGGTAAAAGGGAAATGAGCGGATCTTGGTGCATAGAACGTTTCCTTGAATTCATCTCGATCATAGCCTCTTCGGCCTCATCCAACGATTTTAGATGCGATTGCACATCGTTATATTCCGCCCAATAGTGTTCGAGTTTCGCCTTCCGCTCTTCGAGCTGAGTTAATGGCGGCAATTGACTTTACATAGGTTCTGATACGCCTACATGATGCCTTTATGATTGCGCGCTGTCGCTTAAATATCGTCGCTTCTGAGTAGTCAACCATCTTGAATGCAAATTCGAACGCGTGTGCGCAATGGATACGGTGAAGGAGACTTGATTGACAAGGAAGACAATGGTCTTCCTTACCTTATTACGCACGCAATTAATTTTAGAAGGGCAATAGATATTAGATGCCTCCCAGCGTCGATGGACGAAAATGTTCTTCTCACAGATGTTGCGCCATTGAGGGATGCCTTCCGTTGCACGTCATTTGAATTGGGCCTTGTTTTCCGCCGTCGACAGGATTCTGCTCGCAAGACGTTGATACTGCGTCAGGATATGTAATGAGCCGGGCCGCGTCTCTGATGTTTAGCAGACCTTGCGGCTGCTTTTATTGAGCTGTGTGCTGCTACACTTGCCTCGTGTCGATGAGATAACCTTGTTTGACTGTCAAATTGCTGCTCGCCACTTCACTGAGGCCAAATACTTAACAATATTCGGCTTGAAGGACCAAAGAAATGTATGTTGGCGATCTTGCTGTGTGCAGGATGGATTTGTGGTGGCACGACCATGCGATCATCGTCCAAGCATTCCCCGCAATATGATTGCTTCGAGGACACTTGGTCGAGAAAAATGAATTTTCTTTGCTTTCCAAACTTTATTTGAACAGACCTCAGAACCCTGCGGGCGAACGTGTTTTACAGAAGAAAGGATCTCAACAATGCGAGATAAAATTCTTTAACACGAGGCGAGACGCGCCATCGACGAAAAGAACAGCCATGATGATCTGAGTGTTGCTAATTAATTACGCGCATTTAACGATCGATTTAGATATAAGTTATTAACGTATTTTTTAATTATAATGTTCAAGTTGCTATTTTATTTACGGTTTATCAGTTATAAAAAAATATTTAATCAACACCGATACAGCTTGTTGGGCCCAATATCCTATCATTAACCTTCTTAGCTGCAAATGAAATCTTTTTTCATCGATGCTTTTTATTCTAACGATTAAATATACATTTTACGTTAATTATTATTATATCCTGCTTAAAGAATGGATAGAACTAAATCAGATGTTATACAAAATTTAATAACTTTATACCATAATCGACATGTTGTATACAATTATATCCGAAGCGCTAGCGGAACTTCATAACATTTCTATTATAACTAATAAAATTGTATCTATTTTATTTCTATGAATGTACAATGACAAGTTTATATTTTGACCAATATGATTTTAATTATACATTATATTTGTTTGAATAAAGAATTAATAGAATTTTATCTAAATCAATACATTTTAATAGTGAATATTATGAAAGCATTCAAACCTTATCTAATATGATATTTCTGATAACCGATTTCTAATCTGAATTTTATTAGATAAACCTGATTAAATCAATGCAAATGAAGTTTTCCTCATTAATTAGTAAATCATAGTGCATTGCGATACTGTGATTTTAATCCCATCATGTTGAAACTTGTTTTTCGAATGGTTGTTATTTCAAAGAACAAAATGAAAAAACATTTCACCATCTATTTTTTTCTAACGGAAAAATCTGATTGAATAATTGTTCATGACACAGGAGCAGATTAAAACGATACAATTAAATCAAGTTTTCCTTATTGATTAGTAAATCATAATTCACCGCGATTTTGAATCCAATCCTATCATGTTAAAACCTGATTTCAGAATAGAAGTTATTTCAAAAAACAAAATGAAAACATTTTTTATCATCTATCATATTTTAACAGAAAAATCTGAATAATTGTTCATGATATGAAATATGATCGAATCAAAGCAATTGAATTCAAGTTTTCCTTAATTAGTAAATTATAATTCATCGCGATTCTCTGGTTTCTATCTAATACTATCATGTTGAAATCTATTTACAAGATAGAAGTTATTTTAAGGAACGATATGAATTAGAAGAACGCTTTTCATTATCTATCGTTTTCTAATAGAAAAATTTGAATAATTGTTCGTACGCAGAATCTGATTGAATCAATGCAATTGAATCAAATTTTCAAGAATAAATCATACTTCATCACGATTTTGTAATTTGATTCTTATTATGATAAATAATGCAGAAATGATACTTATAATTATTTTTTGTTTTCTCATTACAATATTATCATCTTTATTATGCTAAGTAATTTTTCAAAAGAAAAAAGGATATGTGAACATATTTCATATATAATTATGTATAATTAGATACGTTTATAAATGTTTATATACATTTATGCATGTTTATAAATATTTACATATATTCGTACATCAACAATTTTTTACTCGGATATGATAAATTATATTAAAATCGTTTTTAACCATATACGCGAGTTTTTGAGAAAATATTAAGACACATAGAATATTTACATAAATATTTACTTACTTATTAATACAAATATTACAATAAATATTACAATAAATCTGGATTTTCTTATTCAATATGATAAAAAACATCAGAAAATTAGTCTTCCAACGAGATACAGTATTAGGCTGCAGAACATTATTAGGCTGAAAAAAAGATTAGAACATTACAGGATATTTACACAAATGAATCATGATTTTGTTATTCAACATGATAAAAGTCGGACAATTGGTATTCAATCAGATATTATAGAATGTTATTTCATTGAAGAAACAAGTTCGGACGCAACAGAATATTAGCATGAATGATTCGGGATTTTCGGACATAATAGGAATCATCAGACGATCAGTGTTCAACGAGATACAAGTAGTGATATTTTCTCGAGAAAATGAGTTGGGACACGATAGGATATTTGCATAAATGAAGATTTTCTGATTCAACAAGATAATAACAGTCAAACAATAAACACTTAAGCAATTAAGAGCCTAAATTCGCAGTAATTGGAGCGTTTATATCAACATATATTCAACAAATATTACATATATATATATATACAATAACAAATACCGAACATTTCGGCTTAGCCATCTTTAGCAGTCTGGTATAATAAAAATGATGAATAATTCCAAACATTTTGGTAGTCTCGTATAATACAACTTCCTTAATACAATTCAAGCAGTCGCAAATCAAAATAATCAAATGCAGCAAGGGAATCTCCCAGATTACCAAATCTGAAGTACGTAACCGTCATTTAGCTGTTAGACTAAGTGCAAACTAAATAAAAAAATATAATGTTATCATAAAGAAAGTTATCATAAAGAAAAATCATCAATTTATTATGGAAATTTACCTACTGCACTCCATAACTGCACAATGAAATATTATAATAGAAGAACTAACCTTTTTACTTAAAATGACTAAGAGTTTTATTTAAAATTTTACTTAATTTAATTTTACTTAAAATGACTAAGAGCAATCAAAAAATATTATTTACGAGAGCAGCTAAGAGTAATGTGACTGTTGCTATAGACCAAGACGAATACAAACAAAAAATGCTCAACATGTTAGAAGACAGTAACATATACACGGTGATTAATAGGGATCCAACAAGGAAGCTCACTGAATCAATAAGGATCTTATTAACGAAATGAAAGAATTTGGGTTTCATCAATTCAATCATGTGCAAAAAACTGTATTGCAATAATGGTACTTCCCAGATCCTATAGATTCATAAGAAGGATTACCCGTTGATTTAGTTCATCAATTGATAGCCCTTTATATATAGTTTCGTTTTTGCACAACATAATCAAAGATAACATTCCGAAACCGTAGTTTCACATTGATAATAGCTTCAAATTAATAGAAAAATTAGATAATCGTTCTTTAAATAATAAATACTCATTAATTTCACTTAATGCAATATCACGAACATTCCACTGGATTTAGCTGTGAAAAATGTGTCAAATAGATAGCCTTTTATTTTACGTTTTTGCAGTATATCAAATGACGAATTCATTCACAAAGCTTTGCGGTTAGTACTAGAGTCTACTTTTTTTACTTTTGACGATACAACTTACATTCAGAAGTTCGGAACATCCATGGAATCGCCGTTGTCCCCCATCAGATTGCAGATTTGGTTATGGAAGATCTAGAGAACGAAGTTTTGAGAAGATTTAGAACTACCATTTTAGTACAGATATGTGTATGACATCGCGATTGCTGTTCCTAATCACTTAGTTGATAAATTTTTGGAGATATTTAACTCGTTACATCCAAGATTATAGTTCATGTTAGAGATTGGTGATAATTATTTGAATTTCTTGGATGTGACTATAATTAACGCAAACGAAAAATTGGAATTCAATTTGTATCACAAACTGATTTTCTCGGGCAGGTACCTCAGTTTCTTATCTCTCCGCTCTCACAAAAAAGAGGTGTTCTAATGAGCATGACTGACAGTCTTTTTACTTTTTCATCCGAGATGGAAAATTTAAATTTTGTTATTAAATTTTTTTTAGACAATGATTATCCGATCAAATTTATCATTGACACTATTAATATAAAATTATTTAAAATGCACAACGTTAAAACAAGTAAATAAATCCAACAATAATGAGACTGAAGACAAAATAATTTCTTGATTTATTTTTTTTACCTGATTATACCTTTTTTTACCGGATATTTATGATAAATTTAAAAACACTTACTAAGAATTTTAATGACAGATTATCTTTCTTTAGTTTAAATAAACTTGACGGAATCATCAAAGCTCAAAAAGACGTTCTACCACACGATTTTAAGAAAAAAAATGTTGTATACAAAATTAATTGTAAAAATTGTAATGTTTCCTATGTAGGATAACGAGTCGTAAATTAAAGACTAGAATTAATGAACACAATAATGATATTAATAAAAAAAAGTGGTAATTTATCTATTATTTTAGAAATAGATTAGAATTTGACCATGAATTTGATTGGATTAACAAAAAAATTTATAATAGATTTTTTTGGTAAAAGATTGGTATCAGAGATGCTCAATATTAAAATGCAAGAGAATGGATTAAATTTGAAAAATCAGACACAAAATTCTTGCACTATGCTTATACTAACATAATAAATAAATTTTAACTCGGTTTTGGAATCATTTGACTTTACTTAATTTTCTATCTATGTATTTTCTTCATTCTACGACTTTACTTTCTTGACATTGTTATTTCCGTACTTAGAGTATTTAATTCTTTCATGTTAATTTACATACATGACTCTGCTTTGACACTGTGAAGCTAAAGATGCTTGGCATTGTGATATTCTTTTGTCGATCATGATTTAATTTATAGTATGTTAGTTATTTATAGTATATAGTTCATTGTGCAGTTATGGTGCAGTAGGTAAATTTAATAAATTGGTGATCTTTCTTTATGATACCTGTCTTTCTTATATACATTATATTTTTTTTATTTAGCTCGCACTTAGTCTAACAGCTAAACGGTTACTTCAGATTTGGTAATCTAGGAGATTCCCTTGCACTCGATTACTTTGATTTGCGACTATTTGAATTGTATTAAGGAAGTTGTATTATACGAGACTACCAAGATATTTGGAATTATTCATCAAGAGATTTTATTATACTAGACTGCTGAAGATGGCTTGAATTAAGCCGAAATGTTTGATACTGTTATATATGGGGGTCTCAGATCACTCTTTTTATCTCCGCAGGATAAGATCCAATGAAAAATACGTTCAGACTAAAGTTGTGGGGTTTAAAAAGATATTTATCGATCAGTTTGATCTTGAGTAGAAATGTCAGATCAAGGTCATCGATTTTATTAAATGAAGCATTCTGCTTTTTATTCTAGAATCTAATAGCTGATGTCAAGATTCTTTCCAAAACTCTATAATAAATTTTTGATTAAGTAAATCTCATACAATCAGAGAATATTTATCAGAAAATAATTAGAGATCCCACAAAAAGCTGACTAACGATTTACGTAGCATTCTTGTCAGATGGAGAATAGGGACTTTATGGATATGGATAACACATTATACAGACGGTTGAATACTACTAATGATAATTTTGCCAGAGGTTACCTAAAATTCATAAACCGGGGAATTCACTTAGAGTCATCGTTTCTTCTATTAATAATCTACTATATTATTTCTCTCTTTTCTTACACAATATTATTCATAATAGTATTCTGGAGATATCTAATCGAATGAAAAACAGTTTGCATTTAGTCAGCAAATTAAATGGATTGCGCTTTTGAACTTGATTATGTTTTAGCCTCATTGGACGATCTCATTATTTACTAATATTCCCATAGATTTGAGTCATGCCCTGGCTTAGTTTTTAATATGGGCCATTTAAATAAGCAAAATGAATCTGAATCGTTACACGAATCCTATCTTTCTATTATATAATCTTTTTCCCTCTCTTAGTCATTTCCTTTTTTTTCTCTTGTTTCCCTTTCCTAACTATTTCCCCCACTTTTTCAATGATTCCTTCACTCTGTGTGTCGCATCCAGACAACAAAAACATTTCTTCACAATACTTCTAAATTTTATATTCTTTTGCCAACGTTCGAATTAAATATTGTAAAAGTAATTTTGTATTAACAGATATGGAAGTTTTTTTTATCAGTGAACACTATAACATTATAATTATAAAATAACTTTGACTATAAGTTCTAATTTATATTAATCTACAAAGACTTTCATCAGATTTTCATTGTTTCATATTCAATATCATTGTACTTATTGTTTTCATTGCTTTAGGTATTATGTTATTGTAATGTTTTCTCGTTATTTTTATAGATCTTAACATGAATTTTAATTTACGATGCTTGTGAATTTTTTGCGCCAATTGATACCAATATACTTTTATGATTTACTTTCTTGATTCTTTCTTGATTTCTGACTTATACGCTATATTGTTGCGGACGTAATATCAGATCCACGACAGAATGCGATTTTATAGATGGATTTACGAATTTATATATTTGTTTTTTTTTGTATTATTTTATTAATTGATCCGTTTAATTTCAGTACATTAATTTAGTTTATCTGTTATATTTAAAAATTTGTTTTATATGTAACATTGAAGATGACCCGATCGGGCTCAAAACGACATCTATTATTTGCTTTATATCATAATTATATTTGTTTCCTTTATTTACACATTTACATTTTTTTATTCATAGCCTTTCTAAACTTTTATTTTTAAAAAGAAAGCTGTTTCATTTAAAAAAATCGATGTAATCTTGATTTGACCTTGGCAAAGCCACTCAAGGTCAAACTGATATGATCAATAAATAGATCTTTTTAAATTCTACAACTTTGGTCTGAATATTTTTGATTAAATCTTATTCTGCGGAGATAAAAAGGATGGACGGATGGTCTGAGACATACTATATACATAATATTGAGAAATATATGTTGATATAATCACTCCAATTACTGCGAATTTAAGCTCTTAATAACTCGTCTTTTATTGTTTAATTTTTATCTCAAGAGTCCAATTTTAATTATTCTTTGATAATAACAGTCGTCGGAAAATCAGTATTTAATCAGATACAGTATTAGACCGTCGAAAAAACGAGTTAAAACACTATAAAACATTTACATAAATGAATCTGAATTTTCTTATTCAATATGATAGAAATCGTCGGACAATTAGTATTCAGTTCAACCAGATACAATGCTAATTTATTTAGAAAACGGATTCGGATGCGATAGAATATTAACATAAATGAAACGGGATTTTCGGATTCAACATGTTAGAAGTCATCAGATGATCAGTATTTAATGAGATGCAGTGCTAGTGTTTCTAAAAAATGGTTTAGAACACGATAAGATAATGTAAGAAATTTAGAGAAAATAGGACAATAAAGAAGCTATCGGCATCAGAACTGTGTGGCTCAGGGGTTTGACGGAAGTCTATCATTGGAAGAGCTCAATTCCCGTAATGCCCTGATATTTTTTTCGTGTTGTCGCTTATTTCTTACAATACTTACATAAATGACAGAACGCTAGCATGAATGAATCAAGTTTTTCGGATTTAACTTAATAGGAGTCATCAGACGATCAGATTCAACGATATACAAGTAATAGTTTCTCGAGAAAATGAGTTAGGACACGATAGGATACTTGCATAACTGAATCAAGATTTTCTGATTTAATGTGATAACAATCGTCGGACAATCAGTATTCAATAAGATATAGTATATTGTTGAAAAAAACGAGTTAGAACATTATAGAACATTTAGAAAATAAATTAAGATTTCCTTATTCAACACGATAGTAGTCGAATAAAAAATTCTATATGTCCGATTTGTATGATCATAGAAATGAAATTTGAATCAAATTCCCTTTAATATAAATACTGATATAAATAAATAACTTTTTATTAATATATATCTAGATAGGAAGAAAGAAATGAATATCGTATTAAAACGGATAGTTTTAAGAATCACGAATTTCGATATTGAGATATATATTAATATTTAAACAATGTGAATTACGACATTCAACCTAATACAAAATGTAAACTAAAATTCAGGATTTATTTTCATTAATTACGAGTACCTCTTTTATTATATATTGTGAAGGTTTTGTATCTGGATTTCACGATGTTAAGAAAAGTGAATACAGAAAACTGAAACTAAATCCCATATTCAATTTGATAAAAAGTTTTCCTATCAGATTCTATCTATTTTCTTGAGATAAAGAGTGAAGATTTTAGTTTTTCCAATTTTATTAATTAAAGCATTTAAAAAGAGAGAATATTACAAATTATTATACTTAAGAAAATAAAAATTTGATTAATATACACATAATTCTTTCATGTTTTTAATGATACAATCTCAAACAATTATCTTCATGTTACAGTTGAATGTAATTCAACCTCAACTTATCTTTCAAAGATGCTTAATATATCCTATAGGAACATATTGATCCACTTTGCATCCTTATAATTAATGTAATTTTTTTCTTATTTACGAAGTATATTAAAGATTTATAAATTTTATTAAGTCAGATGAATATGCAACGTTTTAAAGCATTTACCATTAGTCTATCACAATTGTGTGAAGATTTATAATAACTTAAAGAAAAAGTCACAACTAATCCCATTCTAACCTAATGCTTCCATCTTTTAATTTTTCGATGCATTTTCATGTTCTTTATCTTTTATCGAAATCATCACTTTTAAATCGTTGAAATTACTCTTTCGGAGCATGCTCCCCATGCATCGTTACAAACAAACAATAATTTTCAGCTACATTTTTTAATAAACAATGCAGTAAAATTTCCCGCAAATGCTGTTTTTTGGCACAAAAGTCAATGTTTTCAATGCAATGACAAAAATGTTTATACATTCATCAAATGTCATATACTAAATATGAAAACTTGTGTATAGTATTCAAATACAACAGTTGCCACTGGAATTCTATGCATGTAGTACTTGTGACGACGTCCTTTAGAAAACAACGGAAACTTATTCAACATCTAACACACACACACACACACACACACACACACACACACACACACAACAAAG